>NW_021938789.1:22104081-22275378 GCF_001715985.3 Manacus vitellinus | reverse complement strand
AAGAGATTTGTCGTGAGATTTCTTGTTTACATGTGTCTGTTAAGGGCTGACCTACCAAGAGGCACAGGGAAAGTCAGATAAGGTTTTAGCTAGGATATGAAGTGGCATGTAGCGATGGAGTGGCTGGGCATAGATCCAGACTCTCTGAATCCTTAAAGTAAGTCTTTTTTTTAAATGACATAGTTTGACAAGCAGAGCTTTTGGTGGCAGTGTGGACTTGACCAGGCCTGCCTCTTCCTTGCTCCCCACTCTCCTCTTTGCTGCCCCCCCTCAGCTGCACCAGCACAACGGTTCGTGGAATTGTGTCCTGTAACTGGCTTGGGGAAATGATCCAGGTTAAAATTAACTACCTGGGTTGTTTTTCTTTTTTCTTTTTAATGTGGTTATATTTAACTTATATAATTTCCTTGGGTAACAAGTGTGCCAGGAGGCAAGAGGATTGTTTAAGCAAATGCTCTAGTGAAAGAAGTACTTGAGAAATAGATCTCAACTGTGGAAGTCCTGGCAAAGTTCAGTGCGAGCAGTTGCAGTTGTTTCTCACTGTTCTATCTAACAGGAATAAAGTTGACTTTGTTTATAAATATCAGTGGGGTTTGGGCCTGTTATTTGAAATTGGACAGCATTTGATTGTTGTAATAGAGGGAATTCTACTTGAGAAGTAACTCTACTTTTCTATTTTTTAAATGAACTATTAATTTTCATATGTATCTAACATACTTCTTCAAACATGTTACAGACACTACTTTCAGATTATCAAACATTATAAGTTTGGGTTAGGTCTTTTTTGTTAGAATATGGGTACTTCTCTGAGAATTTTGTTGGTAATGCAGGAGTTACTGCTTCTTGAGAAACAATTCAAACAGAAGAAAAAAACCCCAAACTTCCGGGTTGATATTTAATAGTTTAAGGTGCCATTCAGCCATACCTTGTTTTTTATTTCTTCTGCTGCATGTTCTTACATGGAGAAGTTTTAACGCATGTAGGTAAAATAAAAGAATGCGAGGAAAGCAATGTTTTCTTTACTAGTGCTCTAAGGACCCCATAAACTGCTATAGCTAATTTTACTCTCTTTGTACTAAGCAGTTTAAAAACTGAGTGGTAATTACTTTGAATTTAATTTGTAGTGTTGGTTAATTATCTTATTAGTATAGAATTTCACAGAAGTCATGAATCTTCATGGCTGGATTGGTCTTGCTGAGCAAACTGCTGCTTTCAAAAGCTTTGAGCTTTTGCTTTTTTTTTCCCTATTGTAAATTTCTGCAAGAAGTTGAAGATATAAACCAGTAGCAGAGAGATTGCCCCCCACCATCTTCACATGTTCTTTATATGAAATGTTTTTATCAACTCGTAAAGTTGTGAAATTTTTATTAAAAATGATAAATTTGTGTTGAAAACAGTTGAGAATCAAAAATGCAATTTTCTTCTGTAGGTCAGTTCACCATTTTCAAAACAGCTCTTCATTTAGCTATGTACTGCTTCAGGAGATATGGATAATTTGCTGTCAGAGCCTCATGGCTTCAGCCTAATTTTGTAGATGAAGACTGTGGATAGTTCTCCTCTTAGAATAGAAAATTAGTACCCTAATACACTTTTTAATACAAAACACGAAATATATATCAGAAGAAGTGAAGTTACAGCTAAGGTGCCTTTCTTTTCATCACATTATAATGAGATAGTTTTTCTTGAGGCAAAGACTTTGGTAGATCTTTGATGTAAAAAAAAGCGCATTTTAGTGTGTTAGCCTTTTTAAAGCACAAGTTTCCATATGAATGCTGGAAACTGTAAAGGCCAAATAATAAATCAGATGTAGAAATGTTTCTGAGGATAGGTGGTATTAGTATAGTTGCATAGCAAAGACAGTAGTGGTTGTTCCTGCTGTTCTTACCTTCTGTTTATTTACTTTGCAAAGTATTTCTAACCTTTCTATGTCAATGAGCTGGTTTGCCCTGTAGAGAAGGCTATAAAGACGCCACTGAAGGGGTGGCACAAGAACAGGAGTCTCCAGGCTCTGGGAGAACAGTAGCTGTTTTGCGGTAGCTTTATCTCTGGAGGGGAAAAGAAGTATCTGTGAGACTACAGAGAAGTAGTGGCCAAAGCATTCCACTGTATCTCTCATCTTCAACCAATACTGCATTATTATTATTATTATTATTATGTTTGTTATTATTATTGTTAGTAGTGGTATTATTATTTTGGATTTAATGGTGTTTCAGAATAAAAAGAGGCGTAGGAAGCACACCTTCAGTTCCGTAGCAGAATCTGAAATGAAAGATTCCAGTGTCTCTATGTAACTCTGGCACAAGCAAATATGGCTATATCCCTTGGGAAGGTACCTCATTGCCTTCTGTGGGTGGTCCACCTGGGGAAAGCAACTTACTAGTGTAGATGGTTATTTTGTTAACTCAGTTAATGTGAGGCTGTAATAATTTGAAACTGTTTGTCAGACATTACCCTGTTTATTTGTTGTAGGAGTTACAGATATGAAATGCAAAATCACAGAAGAGGAAGAAGTCTCATGGTTAATGCAGCTGTGTGCTGCCCTGAAGGATTGAATTCTCAATCCCTACTCCTGCCACAAAATTCCTTTTGTAATGTAAAAACCACTTCAATTTTGGCATACCTCATGCCTGAGTGTTTAATTTTATAGTCTTAATATTCTCTTACCATACTTTTTGTGTATAATATAAATTCTTAATTATAGCTGCTTTTGGAATATATAATCATATACATAAAAAGTTTTGGTGCTCTGTGGTTGTCATATATCCAGTATTCTGTGGAAGCAACAAGGCTTCTCAGATTCTTTCAGGAGTTTAGCATTGTACACTTTGGACTCTATCCAACTGTTACATTTTGTCATTAAAATCAGTGAATTAGTTTTCTTATTCTGTACTGATGTTCTGAGAAGCATTGCTGAGTATATTATAAAATCATCATTAGTAGTATTAATATTTTATTAAATATAGATCCTTAAATAGTCATGCACATGAGATTCAAGACTGGTAAATATTATATTTAGCGTGTGATGCTTATGAAGCTCAGTAAATACTATGGGCATTTCTCATCTTCATGATAAAAATGTATTCAAACCATAAATGTGGCTACTTAAATGCTTTGTCCTTAAAGCTGTGTGTTTAATTATTTTAGAGTATGTGAGAAAACTTCAGTTTTGAAGCTAATGTAATTTTACCCATAATGACAGCCTGGTACCACAAGATAAATGGTGCTAGACAATAAGGCTTATGTTAAAACAGAGGAAAACACTTGGAGTAAGACAGATCTAATTAAAGTGGAATTTTAAAATAAATACATGGCCTTGTAAACTGTAAATGGAATTCACAGTTCTGTTAAAAAGGTTGTTAGCAGGTATCTCTGAGAAAGATTTTGATGTATATTGTTTTGGTATATGGCCAGATCCATAAAATAATACAGAGGAGTCAAAACTGTGATTTAGGTGGATTTTGGGTCTCTAACCTCAAATAAAATCGTAGCCATGTGTTGCCTAAATTTTACAGGTTTCTAGGTTTTCCCTAGTAAAGTTTTGCAAATGCATTGAAGTTTTGTTCTCACTCAGGTCTTCCAGAATCTTGTCACAACTGAGCATCTTGGCATCTAAATTTGTTTATTATTCATAAATTAGGCAATCTGTAAATTAGGCCTTCACTTGTTCAAAGGCATGTTCAAACTACACCTGAGGCACACCTATGGGATTGGACTCGGGCCAAAACCCTGTGGTGACTCTCCCTTTTGTTCAGAAGCACAAAGAGGTGAGGAAGAAGTGGTTTTGTTGATGTCTCCTAAAAACAAACAAATAAACCCCAAAAAAACCAACAAATCAAAGAAACTCCAACCCCTAAAAAACCACTTTTCGTTGCATACAAGATGGTTAAAGTCTAATTGGGCCAAAGAGAGATACTAGGCCAGTTACTTTCTTGGAGAAAAAGGAGGTGAGTACCTATGTTCTGGCCTGTGTTCTGAAAACTATTTTGTCTTTTCTTCCATTTAAAATTTTAAATGCCTTTGGGAACTGGAAAGTAGGGCTTAGGTCTCTCATTTGGGTGCCCTTCTCCCTAGAGAGGCATGTACACTGCTGGTTGTGCTCTGTCCAGCAAAGCATTACTTTTTGCTTTCATATTCTGAAGATTGCCACTGAAATGGTAAGTTAGGATTTGATCCATCTTCCCAGTCTCATGTAGAGCTTGCTGAGTGATTATGGTTTGAACCCTTTCTGACAGAGTAGAGATTGGCTTTCAGATTTCTGTGTTCCAGGTTACTGTGCTGTAACCCTGTGCTGCTGGGCAAAATGAGAGCACATCTTTTTGCCCCTGCTGACATGTTAAAAGAATATATTACTCCTGTTTTGATGGGAAGAGCTTAGCTATGTGTCTGTCAAGGACAGGGACCAGGATTGTGTGCACTACCTATGTCCTAGGTCTTCAGAAATAGGTGAACGTGAAAGCATAATACTGTGGCCACTGGTTACTTTTATAGTTTGCATCTCTATTATCTTTTTCAAAAGCCTTGCTGAGTGATACATTTCTCCCTGGCTTTAGTACCTTAGGATTGTGGGTACTGTTGTATGGAATCCCCTTGTGCCCTTTTTTAGTAAAGACTATAGTGTAGGGTTGTATTGCCTGTTACAGCCAGAGCAGGAAGCAGAACTTAATTACTAACTCATTGTGTGGTAGTGGTGTTGCTGTGGGATGCTTAGAAGAGAAGGGAACGGGCTGATCATCCAGCATAAGGTCAGAATTTTAAGTGCTTTATTGTAGGGAATAGTATTACTAACAACATCATCTGCAAGAGTTTTTAGCTTGCAGATCCAGAGATTTGTGAGTATATCTCAATTGCTTAAAGAAGAATTGATCCCAGCTCCCATAAACGTGTCATTATCTGCAGAACTGGTAGATATCCAGAAAGTTCCGGCACTTTCTTCATCTAGCAAGTATTTGGGAACATAGAGGAGACAGGCTGGCCTTAAGTACGAAGTGGCTCTTCTAGGAGTGAGAGAAGTTAATATGTGAATTTCCTAATGTACATTAGAAATCTTGAGGAAATATATATATTTACAATTTAAATTATGATTTTAAAAGAACGAGAGTATGAGATACTAAGGTGGATAATAAAAAATACTTCAAAATATATATTTCAAATTCTGAGTGCTGCTGTTATAAATAAAACAAGTCTCCATTTTTATGTTTGAATCAAGTTTTTAATGATATAGCAAATAATAGTCTCTGGCATTTAAAGATGTTTGAAGTGTTTGGTGACTATTTCATTGCATGTTTGATGCAATGTCAGAGACTGCCTTTTGAGTTGTGGCTGTTACTGACATGTACCCTGACAGAATAATATTCCATGATTTTGGGTGGTTGCTGATGAGAAGATGGTTTTGAATAGAGAGAGGGTAAACTCCTGCTGGTGTTGAAAGGTAGAGGGTTTGTAATTTTTCAAGTTACTCTTGCTAGAGAAATGCCAGAGGTTTGGATTTTCATCCGTTATCCAAAAGCCTCAAGATATATTAGGGGAAAAAAACTCTCTTGTTACACAGAGTAACTTTCCCAGTCCTGAGTTCCCTAAAGCTTTATTTGAAACCTGTGATATTATAAAAAGAGAAATCAGAAAATATTTTGCCAAAATCTTATTTCTCTTGGCTCAGTAAACAACCAGGAAATTTTCTCCATTAAAAGCTGTAGGGAGTTGCCTTTTTTTAAGCCCGATTTCCTAAGAAAACGTGATTTGTGCTTTTTTCCTTGTTTTCTCTTATTCTTTCCTTAGATGTTTGCCAGTAGCTTTTGAAATTGTTGACCAGTTGGAGCCATGTTTGTAGGAGGAATAGAAATTGCAAACTAATGTTCCTACAGGTTTTGGGCAAGCTGGATAGAGGGAAATGTGTCACTACCCTCTCCTGAGGGAGAGACAAAGCAATGCAATTTTGGTACTGGCCTGTTTTTTTTTTCAGCATGCACTGGGTCTGTGTTGGATAGGGGAACAGGAGATGGTTGTATATGCCAGTGGGGCTTGGGGATTCAGGCAGAACATTGGGCTATTTTGGAAAGGGATGGGGACTGACAATACTGTGATGTGTCAGAAGGGTGACGGGAGGGGAAACTGGCTTCTCATGTTGGGGGAGAGGAGAGTGGGGCCACCAGAACGGTGCTTTATTCCCCACTGAAAACCTTCCTTAATGATATGCTGGTAAAAGTTATTTTGGCTGTCAGCCAGGGAATTATTGACCTGATCAGAATTAGATGATACTGTTTCACTGACTGCAGGGCTACCTGACTCTTAGTTTGGTTTAATATGTAAAATAAATATTTCTGTAATTAGAAGAATAGCATTAAGCTGTGATTAAGTGAATATTTTTGGGAAAAAAATGGTTCTGATGTATATCTTTGAAAAGACCAGAACTTTAGATATTGCCTTTGGTAGTAAAAAAGGAAAGAAAGTGCAACTTGAGCCTAAAAAATAGGATTTTTCCATGTAAAGACCATAGTGAATAAGGTCTTTTAATAGTGGAGAGATGAAACTGGAAAGGGTTCTGTCTAAAGATTTTTGTTTATATCAGTTACTGAATGAAATATATTCATTATAGCAAAATAATAATATTTTTCTCTCAGCATTAGAACAAAAGACATTACCTCCCAAATTGGATTTCCAGTAAACTCACTTCTCTGTCTGTAACATGGAGTTACTAGTTTAAAAGCAGGAACTCAGCTTCTGTCTAGAATGACATTTCTCTGATTCTTTTCTGTGTGGCCTATATTTGCAATATCTATTTATCATGATAAACAGTAGATTGAAATCTACCTCATTATGTTCAACTTGAAGATTTTTATCAAGTCTCAGTGGAGAATTGTAGTATGTCCTGCTAATAGGTTTAGAGAAACTTCTCATGGTGAAAGTGAAGAAAACTTTGTTAGCTTGTGCTACTTTTGTTTATAGAAAATTCTTGCTCTGTAATATCATATATACTTTTCAGGCCTTCTGTAACCAACATAATCTTCACAAATGTCATGGTATTCACAAATAATTCATTAATTTTAAGTATTAAAATAGTTCATTTTTAAAATATCATAAAGGACTGCAAAATAGTTAGGTGATTCTGACTTGTGCTTATTTTAAAGTAGTTTTCATAGTAACAACAAATATTCGAAAGGAAACTGGGTTTTCCTCTGACTGTGAGTAGAAAAGCAAGTAGCAGAATGAATCACAGCTTCCAAGAACTGCTGGAATAGGAATGCAGATTCTCTCTCTCACACACACACACGCACTTTCCTCTCTGTCAGTTTTAATGTAGTAATGTGATTTAATAAAGTTTTTCTTACCATCCACAGCAGCAACACTCATTATATGTAATCAAGCTACTACTAGCAGTTGAGTGTTTGAGAATGAAGCTACAGTTTGTAACTAGTATGGTAATTCCAGTGATAACTCTCTTACATCTCAGCAATTTTACATGCAAGATATTTTTCCAGAGATGTTTTTGTTGTTAAAATGTTTTATTTCATTTTTATCATATAGGTTTTTTTCCATTTCAGAAGCTTTAGTTAGACATTTTCTGCTGTGCTAAAGCTTTGCATGATGTTTCATAGATAATAAGATCAGTTCCAACCTTGAAGAGCTTGTGATCTGAATTTCATTGACATAGAAAATGAGAAGAATGACCTCAGAAAGGGGGACAAGGATTCAAATTAATAATTGAGTCATAGTGAGTGAATAAACAAGTTGTCATTTCTAAGAACACAATAAGGTAGATCAGCAATGAGGAAGAGGAAAACATAGAAGAAAAAGACAGCATAAAGCAAGTCCAAATAGTATAAGGATTTGAAGGAAAAGAAGCAAAATGCTTTATTTTGTAGGACCTGGAAAGTGTAATGAAATCAGAAAGGTAGTCTGAATCATGAGGAAGGATAACTAGAAGGTTTTAGGAAATGGGGCAGGAAAAAGATATGTAGAAACTTACAAAGTATGTTGATGGATTTGGCTCTTATGATGAAAAAAACGAGAGAGGAAAAGGATTTGAGAATGTGCTGATTTAATCAGTTTGGCAGGGAAGTCAGACCACAAATTATAGTACTAAGATTTATTTTTTTAACCCTTTAAGAAATGTAGCTATCAATTGAACTTGGCTTTTAAAGTGAGTGGTAAGACAACAGGTAGCTGTGCTTGAAAAGTCGATCTCGAGATCTGTTGCTGCTTCTTTTTACACGCAGTTCTTCTGTAAACTGGAGGCCTTTGTATGAACTTCAGGACAACTGAGGTGAAACTATAGTTTTTAACATCAAAGGTAATTGAGGTGTTACTGCTTTCTCTAAGTCAAAAGGATCACAACCTTTTTTCATTAAAATAACTGAAATTGCTTTTCAAAAGTATTTTAGTTAAATTGTTACTACCTTTATATGGACAATTAAATTTATGGGTGATTTATATTGAGTTATGTTAAACTTTGTTACCGGCATAAGAAATGAAAAATAGTGTTTCATAAACTGGTGCAGATTTTTTTAAATGCACCTAAATGCTTTTCCTGCCCTATAGAATATAGTTTGACATTTCTTATCTGTATACTGGTATTGGATTCAAACCATTGATTTCTAACATTAGAATATTTCATTTTACTGCATAGAAAAATAGATATGCTGTTGATAATGATCTGCCTGTCATATCCCATTAGACTTGGCAGTAGATCTTCCTCAAACACTGGCATTCTTCTTCCCCACCTTGACAACTTCTTCTTTCTGTGTTATATGTATTGGGAGACACAGTGGTAAAGAACAGGGGTTTTGAAGTTACTTTGGTTTGGTTATTTTATGTCAAAGGAAACCTACCTGTCCTTGCATACAGTGGAAGGGAATAGATTTATGTATGCCTTAAAGGATATACTTTGCCACAGGGGAATGGTGAATAGAAAGTATCAATAGTGGTAACCAGCAGTAAGATATTTCCAAGGTGGTGCATGTGTGTTTAAAACACAGCACTGTATATAGGAATACAGAATTTGTGATCTGTAATAGATGGGGAGCTATTTCTTTGAATAAGTAGTGTTTGTGTGTAGAAATCTCTACTGTATAGTTAGCTTTTGCTCAGCACAACTTACTGAAATTAGTTTTTCATCAGTGAGGGGAGTTTGAGTCTTTCTTGTGCTGTTGTGTTCCATGCTCTTTGAGAGTTTCAAGCTGTGTTCTGAGGTGGTTCACGTGTCCTGTTTGAACCATAGTACACACAGTTAAAATTGTATTGATGCATTTTCTTTCCAGAAATTTGCATGGTATTTTACTGATGTTCTGCAAGGTCACAATATAACCCAAAGCAATTGCAGTGCACTAGTTGTAATATTAATGTTTTGTAGGCAGCATTAGAATTGTAAATTTCATGTTACCACTGGACTATTGCATTTGTCTTACAGATTTGGATTTCAGACAGTGCCAAAGCTACATAAAAGGTGATATGGAATGCTGAAGTTATCCTTCATGGGTATTTACTTCATTATGTTGACTGGAGGAATTGGAAAGTGAAATTGTGGACAGTTAAGGGATGCAAATAAAGCAACAAAAATGGCAGGAGAGAAAACAGAAAGAAATAATCAAGACCTCACCTCTGAAAGTTGTTTTGAATGGATTAATTTTTATAGAACTGTGGGGTTTTTCTTGTTGTTTTTCAGAAGACTGTGCCAAAGAAGGCTTTCACTCAGATGACATCACATTTGGACTACTAATGCTACCCACCCACTCTACAAGGCACAATGCATTTCTGGGTAATTTAAGTAAGTATGTAGATTTTATTGCTACTAGAACAGTAATGCTTTAAGCAGAAACGTCTCTTTTTAAACCTCAGGCAAGGTAGACATTCCACTTCAATTTCAGATTCAAATTAATGGGGCGTGTGGGCAAGAATAAACTTCAAATAAGCTTTTAATAAGCTTTTATCCTTTACACTGGAGCATGGAATGAAACAACTGAACTGTACCTGAGCTGCCTTGGAAAGTAGAAGAAAAAAAAACCAACCACCAAACCTCATAATGGCACTGTCCCCAGCAATGAAGTGAGCTAATATGGCCCTGTGATTTCTAGAAACTAAATTAATCTCCCTTCCAGGGATGTGTTGCAGTGAATGGGCGTGTGCACTGCCATGCTCACTGCTTTTCTGATTGGGTTTTGGTTTGTTTGGTTTTTTTTCAGATGGTCTTGTTAAATTTGAGATGGGCTTAATACCCCATTCGTGTGTATAGAAAGCAAAAGAATGCATCTTAATAGGTTCAGGTAGCAATATCTCAGTTCACATGTCATCTTATTTGTGAAAGGGGTTGTGTCTCCCCGCTTACTTGACTGGATGCTGTGTACTGCCCAACTGAGAATGGGCCAGGAGGTGCAGATTTTCATCTTTGCAAGATTTGTCAATGTGTTACTCACAGTAAGGTTACTTATTGCTTTGTGCATCACATGAAGAGAAACGCAGAACAGATGGGGCAGTTTGTTTGTGTTTCATCTTAGGAGCAACAAAGGGGTTTTGATTCAATGTATCATGAGGATCACGGGCGTAGCCCTCTGTAACCCTCACCTATGTATTTACATGCTTCTTCTAAGTAGGTATTGTTTTTTAGATGTTCTGTTGGTTTTTTTGACAGGGTCAAAAAAAACCCAAGAAACTGATCAATATATGCTGATCAGACATTATGCCAATCTTGCTGAAGCAGGAGTATTTTGTCTTGCTGGCAGAAAGCTTTTCTATATCCTTCATGGCTTATAATGTACTGGAGGTGTTTGGTCGTGCATGAAGTTTGGTCATGAATGGAATTACAGGTAGCAGTGCTTGCAGTTAATGATGCTTAACACTTTCTGTTCTAAGGCCCTGGTTTAAGTTGCTTATAATTTGGTAACACTTGAATCACTGAGCAGTATTCTTTGAGTTATATATCCGCTTCAGCTAAAATTTTAACTGATGTCAGTTTGTGTCCGAGAATGAGTTGGGGGAGAAGAAATACTGTTTTCTTGATTCAAAATGCAATGAAAACCTTGCCACTGGAAAAATAGAGCACCTGCATATGTTAAAGCAAGCAGTCAAGGTTTTAGGAGAAACCAAACCGTTATGCTGCAGTATCAGACTATTTTTTGTACCATCCCAAACTCTTGCATTAGTCTGCACGATAGATTTCTGAAAATGTTTTGTACCAGTTCAATGATTTGCCTAAATCCATTTCATCTGTTCAAATCAGATGAGGTAGATATGTTCCAAATCCTTTTAGTCATAACCAGACAGATCTACTGAGCATGTTCTAGCTGGACTGTGAGAAGTAAACAGGACTAATCTCCTCAACTCCATTGTAATGTCAGGTACAAACACTGAGTAAGAAGATTTTCTTCTGTACTCCTTGTGCTTTTCCTTAACCCCATCGCCCATCTACTGGTGATTTTGTCCTTTAAATGCTGTTTCAGCAGTATATTTACATAACTGTCATGCATTTTTTTCATTCAACTTTTCTATATTCTTTGATTTTTATTTTTTTTTAATTACTGCTCTTGTATTCAGAACAGATCGTAATAGAATTGATAGTTTTGAACAATGTGTGTGGTTAAAAGTTATTAAATACTTCTTTTTGAGTATCCTGAAAACTTCTGCATGATGTGCATATTTGGTTTTGCTTTTCAAGTAACATTTTTAGACTGTGAGGACCTGCTTGGTTTTATTAAGAATTTGTGTTTTCCAGGGCATATTTTAGCTTTATTTACTGCTTGTGTCTCCTTGGGCTGTTTACCTCCATCTTTACATTTTCAGTAGTCCTTTTAATTGTGTTTCTTCCTCAGAACATTTTTTTAACTTGTGCTGAAAATCCTCAGTTTAAAACTGTCCTTACATTACAGAACTTTTGTACTTACTTATATAAAGACATATTTTTATACATTTTTTCTTAGTGGTTTTTCATAGACACATGAAAAGCAAATAACTAAATAGAGAGAAAATACTTTAGACACTGATTTGTAGAAATAAGAAAGATTTGAAAGTTGTAGTCACTCGTGCACGTGTAAGTGCTTTCAAAAGTGCCTCTGTGCTTCTCTGGAAATTTGCCTATGTCACTACAGGGGAACGGTGAAATCAAACCACCTTCTTATTCAGATTTGTTCTTACACAGCTGCTGTAGAAGTGCAGTGAATAAGAGGTGGCAGCAGCGCAATCTGAGCCCATCCACAAAGAATGGAAGAAGTAGCATTGTAGGGCAATTGGTTATCTTGGTTGTAATCACTGGGGCTGCTCTACCTTTCACAGTAAGAAAAATTGCCACTCATAAAATCAAAATTTGTCTCCTAGGGTATGGGGAGCTAATGATCTGAAAATGGTCTCTTGGTTCCTAACTGAGATTTAAAGGAAAAAAGATTGTTTCTGAGCAAGCTAAGAGATTATCTGAGGTTTTACATTTCAATCAGGGGAGTTGACTTGAATTAATAAAATACAGTATTGAAGTTGCTGGCCAAAGCAAAAGTATGCCCTCGACCAGGCAGAGAGATGAGAGAGGTGCTGTGTGGTAGAAATCATCATCCTTTGTCTCAAGATTTGAATTATGAAACAGAGGAAAACTGTCTTACAAGAACAGGCTGGAGACTTCTAGTTCTACTTTCTTTTGCTGAAACTAGAATTTATAGTGTAGAAGATGATTTCAATGTTTCCACCCCTTCCTTTTGCTTATTGCAGGATGGTACTGAACTTCCTTTTTTAATCTTTTGTGGTTTTTGTATTGAAGTGATGCAGGAACATCTGTTGTTCATGAGTACAGGAACACGGAATCTGCGTTCGGTGTAGGAGTACATGGAATGATTTATTGCATCTTAAATTTTTATGTATTAATAGGAATTCAATACTACATTTTTAAAATTCTGTGATTACTTCATAGGGTTTAAAAAACCCAATGGAATAAGTCGTGTTTAATGATGAATATTTCTGATTTTAACTGATTTTTTTGTTATTAAAACCAGAATTACTTATAAGCTCTGGGTTTTGCTTTGGAGCCCAGGTCCACACAGAAGGAGGCTTCTGAAATGGACTGTCAGTATACTTAAAATTTTCAATTTATGTTTGTATGAACACATGTATAGTGTTGTTTTGTGGTGGTTTTTCTTAAAAGACAGTTTTTCTTTAGGAATTCCTTTAAAGAGGTCTGATTTTTTTTTTCCATCTAAATTTAGCAGATGTAAAGGGAAACCCATTCGTTCATTTGCAAAATCTTCTGGAAATTTATTTGGATGTTGTATACTGAATGTCACTGAAAGTAGGTGAGTCTCTGAATATTTTGGTTATTTTAAGCAACTGAGTTAATTGTATGTGACGAAATCCTGTTTGTCACTTGGATTGCTAAGAGCGACTTTGTCATTTAACCTAAATCTAGAAGATTAAATTATTAGATAAACAAATGACAAAGCTCAGGAAAAAGAGCAGCCAAACTCTTAAGCAATATATTCCTGGCTTTACTCCAAAGGTAAAATCCTGTGTATACACCAAATATATTTTATCTAGTGTTTCTGTTATGAAGTTCTTCCATTCCATAAGTTGCTTAATTAGCTTCCCTTAGTATTTCTGTGTTCCTGTGGCTGTTCTCTGAGATGAGGTTTAGAACCAGGCTAATTTCAGTCTTAAAATAGACTAATATTCCTGTGTCATTAATCTTATTTTTCTCAATTCACGTAGTTGCTTAGCACTGGATTTAGAGATCAGTTTGAATGATTGCAGTAAATACATGATCATCTTTATTCTTTTTAAATTTTGTTTGAGTTAGGGCATGTTAAATCACGGTGCTAGTGCTTACATGCCTGTCTCAGTCTACACTATCTAAATTTCCAGATAAAAAACCAATACAAACACCTCTGTCTGAAAGTTCAGATATGTGAAAATATTTTCTCTTACTGTGTTTAATAGCACATGAAATAGGAGGAAATAAATGAGAAAAGTCTGAAAAAAATATGGGAGAAACAAGAAGTAAAATATTTTAAATGAAAAATCCCAGGATGTAAAAGATGAAGTAAATAAACAAAGAAAATGAAATGAAGCCTAAGCAATAGGGATATCCAGATTAATGTCTTCTGCTGAATTCTGGATTAGGGGAAATGAATTATTCTTGTGGAAGCCAGTAGATTGTCTTTTATGATGATCCTTCATTGCCTTCAAGTATTCTGAGCTGACACCTGTGTTTGTTAGTGTGGCTTGAAAAGGTAGGATATAACTGTATGCATTGCCACTGTGATTTGGAACATTAAAACTGCTTTGGACAAAATCTACCTGTCTCCCCTTACCACTTAGTTGCTCAGGGTGTTGGAACTACACTCCGTTCTCAGAAAAATAGTCTGTAAGTTCTGCTGCAAGTGCAAAGTGCTCTTCTGTCTATACTGGGTAAAGTTTACATCAGTCATGAAATTCCTGGAAAAAGGTGAATGGTCCATGTGATGGTTATATTTCCTTCTGGAGACCACATGAAATCTAATCCAAATAAACCCTCTTGAACAGCTAGCATAGAGTGTCAGCACCAGCTGCTTTGATCTGCTGATCCATTTCTACTGTTTCAGATTACTTTGTAATGGACAGATAGCCAAAATTGTTCACTTTGGTTGTAGGTCAGTAGATGAGGGCAGTGAACACCTATGATATGTATTTATGCTACAAATCCAAGTATAAGTTTCGAAATTAATATTGACAGGATTTTGTTTTTGCAATTTTGTGAATACAAACTGTCAGTGAAACAAATAAATATTGCAAGTTGCAGTGAATCAAATGACTAAATCGTAACTGTCTTTTGAAATTCTGATCATTTACCTTTTCTTCCATGCTTATATTTTAATATTGTTAAAAACAGAAGTATTCTGATTTCTTTCCTAATTTTTATATAGAATTCTAAAATTTGTATGCTTCCCACTCCACATGTTTTGCTCAAGCTACTCATTTGCCTTGAAAAAAACAACACAGTGAGACCAGTGCTTTATTGCACTCATAAAGTAGGAGCAAGACAAAAAAGAAAAAGAGATGGTCTTCACAGATGTTTGCCATTATTACCATTTTTTGTGCCTTGAGCTCTCATAAGTCATGACTTTTTTTTTTTTTTGCTAGAATGTTTGAGATTGTAGATGGCAATTGGTAAGGTTTTGAAAATCTAAGTAATATTTAGTTGCCAGTGTTAATTCATTTTATCTTGAAGTTACAGTTGAAAGAGTTCTCTCCATCTACCCTGTGTAATTTTAAGTTCAGAGGTTCCCAGGAATTTTGCATGCTTAACATTAGTGTAATATCCCACATGTCTAAGCCAATTATTAGGACTAAACTAAGTTATATTTCTTGTTTATTACATCCTTGCAGATTTTAGGCCTTGTCTTTCAGCATTTTTTTCCTAGAAAATTTCCAAGATTCAAGTAAGATTTCTGTCAATAGGAACATTTAAACAAACAGCCTTTTAATATAATCATTAAAAAAAACCCCTACAACCTGATAAGGTTGTAGTAGCACAAGTATCAGCAGTATTTGGGAAAACTTTGTTTGAAAAAAATCACTGGCTTGAATACAAAAAATAAAGTTATTTGCAGTCTTATTTAATTTGTTCAATTGATTCCCTCATGTTGTAATTAGTATAAACATATTGTAAAAGTTAGCATATTTTATTCTCTTAGCTTAAGCATCTCTCCCTTCAATTTGTATACTCATTCCTGAAATAGTGATTATTACAGGCACAATTGCATTTGGCACTTGAGCCCAGGGAAGTGGTGGAGTCCCCATCCATGGAGGTCTTTAAAATTTGTGTAGATGTGACACTGAGGGAACATGCTTTAGTGGTGGACTTAGCACTGCTCGGTTAATGGTTGGACTCAATGATTTTAAAGGTGTTTTCAAACCTGAACAACTTAAATCTATTCTGGAAAAGCAATGCATTAAGTAAAAATCAAAGTTTAGTACTCAGCTGCTTCGTGTGGCAGCTTAGAGAGTAGAACTCATTGAGGCAGGTACAAGCCTCAGTTTAACATGAAGTAAAATATTGAGAGTCAAAACATGAGAGCTGTAAGCCAGTAAGTTACAAAGAGTCCTCATTATTTTAAGTAATCTTGTCTTATGAATATTGCACTGTTATGTTGAAGTGCTCTATCTGCAGATTTTTTAATGAGTTTCTCATAAATAAACTGTTTCAAGCATTAAGGGGCTTAAATACAATACAGCTCTTTTCATTAGCCTGTTAGCATGTGACCTCAACATGTATTTCATGTTAGTTTCAGGATTTCCTGTGAATATTGATAGCTTTTGATATCCTCTTTCTCAATACCAGTGTTAAATAACCCACTAACAAGATCCTAGGTCTTTGAAACCATACTCACAATGTGCTGAGCAGAAGAGAGTTAAATAAAATCTGATTGTAGTTTTGGTTTTTGGTAACTGATATATTAATTTTAAATTGAAATAGCTATAATGCCTTTATAAATATTTCTTAATGTTACTTTTTGGAACTTAAGTGCTGGATAATCTAAGTCAGGTTCTATTAATAAAGTGGGAAAACAGCCTGTAAGAGGTGGAGCTGCCTGCTGCAAAGGAGCCTTGGTCCCAGCAGTGAAAGTCTCTGACAGTGGCCCTGACTGCCGGAGTGGCTCCTGGATTGTCAGACAGGAAAGGTTCCTTAACCTTGAGAACTTGAGAGCGCAGAAAAAACTTTGAGGGGCAAAAGGAAGCATTCTGAGACATGCATTTTTGTAGATATGTGGTCTGATCATTCTGTGAAAGAGAACTTGAGAAATGGTAAAAGAGAAACAGAAGCAGCTGAGAAAGAGAGTTTAAAGTCATGCAGATGCAGTGAGTATGGTCCCAAGTAGCTGATATGATTTGTGTTGAATATTATAGATGGTAAAAAGGACTGATGGATGAATATTACAGGGGATAAAAAGGACTAACTCATGCAAATAACTTTGAGGACTCATCTGAAACTTTGTAAGGTTTACAGGGGGTATCAGGACAGAATCTGAATTTCCAAAAATGCAGAAAGGAACTAAATTTGTGACCTTTTTCCCCCCCATAACCTAATCTTGAAAATTCTTATCTTACATATTGTAGCAGCAAAGCTTAAAAAAAGTTTGGCATAGAATTTCCTCATTTATGTTTTGTCTTTCAGTTAACATCATGATCTTAAAATATTTTTGAAACAATGGGAGATAGTTGACAGAGTTTTTGCTAGGAGCATTGAATTAACCTTCAAGGCACTGGAAGCCTTCATTATAAAAAGTCCCAATATCTGAAGATTAATATTGTCATCATAATTAATCAACTTAAATTACAATTAAATTGACTGGACTCAACATATTGAAGATGATACTGTTTTATGGGAACAAAGAATTTGTTTTTTGTCTTTTGCTGCTTCTCTGGTGACCCTCAGAAGGTGATTTCAGTAGGTTTTCTGGACACATTTAGCACAAACTCAGAAAGTTTCTGCTCATGTTAGTAGCAAGCCACAAAGGGACAAGGAAAGTGAACTTTTTCTACCTTGGTTTTGTCCATTCTTTAGCCAAGACAACAGTTGAGACATTTCCTCTCTGTTCCAATTGCAAAATGTTGTTGTTTTTTTTTTTTTTTTCTTTTTAGCTTTTCCTGTTAAGGCACTTCTTGCCTTTGTAATATGAAGTATTTGTCCTGTACTTCAGGTTTTGCAGTCACTGTAATTCCTGTTGAACCTGGACTGTTATGTTGAAAGTTCTGACAAAAGAATAACTCTAGTGTTTTGTTAAATAAAATTAAGGAGTAGTGCAGTGTAGGGGTTTGGAATTCTGTAACTATGGTATTGTTTTTTCAATAAAAGGTAGTTGTATTGAGAGAAAAGCTGAAGGATCTGGCAGACACTAGAATTCTAGAAAATTAAGTCTTCTGTTAAATCTTGTTAATCTTACAAACATAACAGTAAGCATGCTAATACAAAACTTGTTTTGTCACTTTTTTGGATAGAGTCATAGAAAGGCTTGGGTTGGAAGAAACTTTAAATATCATCCAGTTCCAACCCCCCACCATGAGTAGGGAATGCCATTCACTAGATCAGGTTGCTCAGGGTCACATCCAACCTGGCCTTGAACACTTCCAGGAATGGGTCATCCACAACTTCCCTGGGAAACCTGTTCCAGTGCCTTACCACCCTGTGAGTAAAAGAATTTGTTCCTAACATCTAATCTAAATCTCTGCTCTTTCGGTTTTAAACCATTCCCCTTTGTCCTATAATTATCTGCCCATGTAAAAAAAAGTTATTCTCTCTCTTCTTTGTAAGCTCCCTTCAAGTACTGTAAGGCCTCAGTGAGATCTTGAAGCCTTCTCCAGGCTGAACAACCCCAGTTGTCTCAGCCTGTCTTTGCAGGAGAGGTGCTCCATCTGTCTGATATCTTCGTGGCCTCCTCTGGACCCACTCTAACAGGTCCACACCTTTCTTGTGCTGAGGACCCCAGACTTGGATGCAGCACTCTAGGTGGGGTTTCACCAGAGCAGAGTAGGGGGGAATCACCTCCCTCAACCTGCTGATCACTTCTCTTTTGGTGCAGCCCAGGATACAATTGGCTTACTGGGCTGCAGACACATACTGTAGGCTCATGTGCAACTTTTTACCCACCAGCACCCCGAGACTTTTTTGGCAGGACTGCTGTCGATCTGCTCATTCCGCAGCCTGTACTGATGCTGGTGTTTGCCTCGACCCAGGTGCAGCACCTTGCACTTGTCCTTGTTGAACTTCACGAGGTTCACATGGGTGCACTTCACAAGTTTGTCCAGGTCCCCCTGAATGGCATCCTTTCCTTCTGTTGTGTCACCTGCACTGCTTACTTCACATTGCCTGCAAACTTGCTGAGGGTGCACTGGATCTCACTTCTGTGTCATTGGTAAAGAGCACTGGTGCCAAGACAGAGCCATGAGGGACAGCACTCGTCACTGGCCTCCACCTGGACATAGAGCCATGGACCATAACTCTCCGGCTGCATCCATCCAGCCAGTTCCTTATCCATCTAATTAATAGTTCACCATTCAGACCTATGTCTCCAGTTTGGAGAAAAGGATGTTGTGTGGGACCATGTAAAAAGATAGTGACATTGATCGATCTTACCTTGTCAGCTGTTGCTGTCAGTCCATCATAGAAGGCCACCAGATTGGTCAGGCACGATATACCCTTAGTATGGCTGTGCTGGCTGTCTCTGATCACCTGCTTGTGTTGTATATGCCTTAAAATTACTTCCATGATCTTCCCCGGGCACAGAGGTGAGGCTCCGTGGCCTGTGGTTCCCTGGATCTTCCTTTCTTCTTTTTTTAAAAATAGGAGCTGTGTTTCTGTTTTCCCAGTCCACCAGGTTTTCACCTGACCACCGTGACTTTTCAGATATGATGGACAGGGCAACAACATCAGCCAGTCCCCTCAGGACCTTGGAATGTATCTCATCACATCCCACAGACTTGTGGCTATTCAGTTGCATCAAGTGATCCTGAACCTGCTCTTTTAGAATGGGAATACACTGAAATTACCATTCCCTAGTGTTTCCCTTGTTTTGTTTTGTTCTTTTTTCAGCTACCTCATTCTTTTTTTCTTTTGTTATTACTTTGTGGCTTCCAAAATGATGTGCAGGATTTCTGGCGAAAGTGATGAGTGGAGGTAGGGAGGAAGAGCTGCTTGTTTGGTAATTTTTTTACTTGGACTGCACTTCAGTGTTGCAGCTTAAAATTTTCCTACTCTCTCATTTTATGGAAATGTGAAGAAGTCTCACTTCTTTCTTTTTGAAGACACTTTCAGTGAAGTGCACTGCCTACTCCATTCTTCAGACACACAAACAGTCCACTCTTCATAAAAGCCTTACAGAATAATTTAGTTGTGCATGAGTCACCCATGCTGGGAAATTGAGGCATCAGAAGCACTTCCACAGCTGCACAAATCAAGAATTGTGCAATCAACTTGGAGAAAATAAAAAGATGACTAGCATTTAGTATTTTAAAAGTGTTTTATTTACATATATGCATTTCTACATGAGAGATAATTTTCAGATCAAATATTAAGTTTTTGAAACACCTGTCACTTGTTTTTGGGTGTTGCTGTTGGCAAGTATCCTAATTTTTTTAAAAATATGTCCATTTGGTACACCTGTACAATTCTAAATGTTACAAATAGCTGCTGCTGGTATAAATCATTCATCTAATTTTCTTATTTTCATATTATTAATTTAAGTGAATACCTAAATTACCTAGTATCTGTACTGAGTATCATCCTAAAACAGTCCCAGTTCCTGCTAATTAACAAGCTGTTTGGTAGATAAGTTGATAACTGAGCAACACATCAGTTACATATACTCCTACGCTCTACATTTTGCTTGAGATTCCCATTGACTCTTAAGACTGAGTTCTGGATTTGTTTTCATTTCCAGAGGCTGATCCATGAGTCTGGATTGGTGTCTAAAAATAAGCCCCATTATGTCCAGAATTTTAATTTGTCATGGATTGCCGCATGAGATGCAGCGGTGCATAGGAGAGTAAAGATGTTTCATTTAAGTATGAAGCAGACTTCTCAAGTAGTAGCTACAATGCTCATTTCTTTGAGCACAAATTTGAATCTCACTTTTCCTAATTTTCTTTGCTGGTGGTAATTTGACACATAGTATAGGTCAGCATGAAATGGCAGTGTTGCCAAAAGATATCTAACCTGGTGATTCACTGCTTCCCCTTCCCCTGTGCCAAAACAGCTTTTGAGCAGCCATATAGTGAAACAAATGTAGTTGATTTAGCTGAATGAAACAACATTTGAGTTAGTTTTGGACTGGATCAATTTTAGGCTGTGTTGGCTGGTCACAGATACTAATGCTAGAAGAAGAGGAGGAATTTAATATGGATGTGAAAATGAGCGGTCAGAGTAATGATCAAAGGCTAACATTACAAAAACTTTCAGCTTGACCAAGGAGTTTGTTAAAAGTGCTTACAAATATAAGTAACTTTTAGGACATGAAGTGCCTGGTATCTTGTAGCCATGTAGTTCCTGTGTGGTCTTTGTATGTACTGCTCTTGCTATCTTTCATGTGGTAATTCTTCATCTGCGGACTAATTCAGAGGAAGAACTTAGTCTATTTCTCCCATATTCTAGGTAAGTACCCTGACCATGAGTTAGGAATAAGTCTTTGTCTCCTATTATAAACCAAACAAACAACCCCCCCCCCCTCCTTGAGTTCATTTCATTGAGTTGTCTGTCACGGTGTGCCACTTTCCCTCTGACCCCTCTTGCATTTTCCCGTTGACCCCTCCACCATGACGGCATAACTGAGAAGTGGTAAGATGTTTCTGGATGTGCTAGATAATGGTATCTTAAAGGAATAAGTTGATGATATAAAATAATTGGTTGTTCCTTGAAAGGTAAGGTGAATTATAAATCAAGAAAAATTGATTTAAATCTCATAAACTATATCCTATATAGGCTGTAAAGGGCGAGGACAAAGTAAGGCAGCAAGTAGGATTACAACTATGGACTTCAGGAAAGCTAACTTTTGCCTCTTCAGGGATCTTCTTGAAAGAATCCTGTGAGAACAGGGGTCCAAGAGAGCTTGTTGATGTTTAAGCATGACTTCCTCAAGTCTCAAGAATGATGCATCCCAATGAGCAAGATATTGGGCAAAGGGAGCAAGAGACCTGCATGAATGAAAAAAGAACTCCTGTCATTATTCAAGTATAAGCTGGAAATACACAGGAGATGGAAGCAGGGTCAGACCACTTGGAGTTAATCTAGAGAGGCTGTCAAAGTAGAAATGAGACAAAGAAGGCCAAGG
The DNA here is from genome assembly GCF_001715985.3 of Manacus vitellinus. Lineage (NCBI taxonomy): Eukaryota > Metazoa > Chordata > Aves > Passeriformes > Pipridae > Manacus > Manacus vitellinus. The sequence continues at coordinate 22,253,614 of NW_021938789.1, read as the reverse complement.
GTCAACTGGAATTAAATCTGATCAAGGATATCAAGGACAACAAGAAGGGCTTCTTTAAATACATCAGTAGCAAAAGAAGAACGTAGGATAATGAGTGTCCATTATTAAATGGAAAGGGGACCCTGGTAACAGAGGATGCAGAGAAGGTGGAGACTATGAATGCCTTCTTTGCATTAGTCTTTGCTGACAAGACCAGCCCGCTGAAATCTCTGATTCAGGAGACCAGGATATAGGAATGTTGGAAGGAAAACTTTCCCTTGGTCAAGGAGAATTGAGTTAGAGAACTCCTAGGTAAACCTGACATCCACAAGTCCAAGGGTCCTGATGGGATGCATCCACGAGTGCTGAGAGAGCTGGAGGACACCATAGCTGACGCTGTTTATGATCATCTTTGAGAGGTCAGAGTGATCAGGAGGGGTGCCTGAGGACTGGAAGAAAGCAAATGTCACCCTGGTCTTCAAAAAGGGCAAGAAGGAGGAGCTGGGGAACTACTGGCCAGTTGAACCTCACCACAATCCCTAGAAAGGTACTGGAGCATCTCATTCTGGAGGCCATCTCTATTCACATGGATGACAAGAAGGTGATGAGGAGCGTGGGTGCTAAAGGTAAATCATGCTTGACCAACCTGATTGCTTTTTAAGTTCAAACAGCTACCGATATGGATAAGGGGAGAGCAGTGGATATTGTCTCCCTTGACTTCAGCAAGGCTTTCGGCACTGTCTCTCAGGAAGTGTGGACTGGATGAGTGGACAGTGAGGTGGATTGAGAACTGGCCGAATGGCAGATCCCAGAGAGTCAGTGACACAGGGTCTAGCTGGAGACCTGTTCACAAGTGGTGTCCCCCAAGGTTCCATACTGGGCCCATCCATCAATGACTTGGATGAAGAGGCAGATGCCTTCTCAGCAAATTTGCTGATGACACAAAACTGGGAGGAGTGACCAATACCCCAAAGGGCTGTGCAGCCCTTCAGAAGGACCTCGACAAGTTGGAGAGATGGGCAGAAAACCGTCTGTCAGCAAAGGCAAATGCAGGGTCTTGCACTTAGGGAAGGATAACCCTATGCACCAGTACAGGCTGGGGGCTGACCTGCTGGAAAGCAGCTCTGTGGAGACGACCTGGGGGTCCTGGTGGACAACAACATGTTCATGAGCCAGCAGTGGCCCTGATGGCCAAGGCCAATGCTATCAAATGGGGTACATTACGAAGAGCATTGCCAGCAGGTTGAGGGAGGTGATCCTGCCCCTCTACTCAGCCCTGGTGAGGTCATATCTGGAGTGTTATGTCCAGTTCTGGGCTCCTCAGGACAATAGAGACATGGAGCTCCTGGAGCAGGTCCAGCAGAAGGCAACAAAGATGATTAGGGGGCTAGAGCATCCCTCATCTCTTCCTCTTACATGGAAAGGCTGACACAGCTGGGCCTATTCAGCCTAGAGAAAAGATGACTGAGAAGGACCTCAGTGTTTTTTTCTGGTCTAGGATAGAATTTTGGAAAGACTCATTTGTGTGAATTTCAAAACCTGCTTTTTACCTACCTTTCTCACTTCACAAGATACCTATGCATACTGAAGGTCTGGCAGTTGAAGTGCTCACCTAACATGTAGGTTCATGTTTTTCTGCAAGATTAATTGAGATAGGTAGCTGAGTGTTATTGCAGTAATAATAATTGTAAAGTCTCATTTTCTAAATTTAAATATGCATTTATATCAGCACCAAACAGAAATTTTACGTGGAATGGAAGAAGAATTTCCTTGGTGCTATCTTGCTTTGAATGTGTAATAATTATGTCTGTTGAATTTGATGAAGGATTTTCTCCAGGACAGTTTTCAAAAATTAGTTTACTTTCTGTATCTAGTCATTCTTTCCTCTTATCATTGGGGCAGAGGAAAAACAATGCTTAACTCTTTGATCTGTCTCATTTTTTCATGAATTTTTGTGTATATTTTCAGTGTAGTAATAAAGGGTTTAATAAATTTTTCCTCTCTGATTGGATTTATTAGTATTTTTGGTAATATTTATGCTCTGATGAAAATGTGACAAACTACTGTAGAAAAATTGTTGTTTAAACTACCATCTGTATCTGAGACAAAACACCTAAAATTGCTAATGCTTAATTTCATAAATATGCACATTTTAATTGGATGAATAATTTAAAAAGTGGTGTTAAGTCCAGGATAGATATCTTGGTACCCTATTTTGAAGGTTTTTCTTTAAATTTCAGTTAATATTGAGAAATCGTTAAGTGAAGATATTTTTTCTTATTGTCTGGTAACTTTATTCTGTAGAAAATAAGTGATTCGTGTGTAGTAGATAATTTTATGGGATAATTATAATATTCAGTGGGAATTTAAACTTTTGAGTCTGTGTGTATGTGGTATTTTTTCTCCTTTTGAATTTCAGAAAAAAACTTGTCAACTGTCTACCTTCTCAGTTCCATTTAAGAGGCTGGAATGAGGAAGCTGGGGTTTTATTTGTTCATTGTAAAATGTACCAAGTTTAGATGTCTCCTATGAGAGAGAATAGCAGACTCTGCAGATTCTACACTGTCTATTGCACTTCTTTCCTGAGCACAGTGAGCATTAATTTAGGATCTGCTCTTGAGCTGGCTGACTGCAGGTTGCGTCTTCCCAGAATGTCATTAAAGAAAATGGAGATTTACAGAGGTGAAGGTTTTCAGTTTTGAATTGTAACACTAAGAGGTTAGCGATTAGCTTTTCTTGACCTAAACACCTGTTGTGAAGTACTTGTTTTGCGTTGAGCACCATTTAAAGAGGCAGTAGGTGTATTTTTAAGCCAGACTTGATTGTGAGCTACATATTGTATTTTAGATGTGCAAACACAATGCTTATTCTTAAATCTAAACCATGGTTCCCTGTTACAGATCCAGCAGTGGCAGATGTAGTTAAGAGGTTCCTGCTCCTCTTTGTACAAGGGTACTGTTCCTTCCTTAGCTTTTCAAAGGTCCATGGAGTCACACTTTTTAAATACAATCTTTATTATTTTGTTCTTATTAAAACTGTGTGATATGTGGGCTCTTTTAAACATATCGTTTCAGAAATCTGCTTCAGTATGTGGCCAGAGCCGATGGGGTCTTGTTTACTGGGAGGGGTACACCTTCTTTGGCCTTCCTTTTCTGGTTAATACACCTGTAGATGTTCTTGTTATTCTTTGCTTCACTTGCCAAGTGCTCCAACTTTGCCGTGGCCTTCCTCACCCCATCCCTACATAATCAGACTGTGTCCCTATACTCTTCTCAGGATACATCTTTGTTTCCTCTGCTTGTGCATGTGTGTCTTGCCCTTTAGTTTGACCAGCAGTTCCTTACTCAGCCATGCTGGTCTCTTGCCTTCCTTGTCTGATTTCTTGTGCCTAGGGACCGCTATCTCTTGTGCTCTATGGAGACCCGTACAGATCTGCCAGCTCTGTTCCACTCCCTTGTTCGTGAAGGCAGTTTCCAAGGGGGTCATAGTGACTAGCTTCTTGAAGAGTTTGAAGTTTGCTTTCCTAAAGTTCAGAGGCCTAACTTTACTCCTTGCCTGACTTGTATGCCTCAGGACTGCAAACTCTACCAGTGTGTCATCACGGTAGCCCCGGTGAAGATTCTGAGGCTTCTTACAGCTTTCTTGCATGAATCTTCACTGCAGTCTGAACCGAGAGAGCTGCACTGTATCAGGGGAACTGTGGGCCCATCTCTGTGGTGAGCAAGGGGAAGGAGATGTGCACTCCAGAGAAGGGTGGAAGAGTGGCAACAGAACAATTGGTAAAGCAGAGATCAGCCCAAATGATCTGGAACAGAGGCGTGGTAGGCAGGGATGTTTTCTTTAACTGGGAGATAGATGAAAGTTGCAAGCTGTGTTCAGTCCCAAGTCACAGAGTAAAACTTTCTTCTGGTGGTAGGACAGTCTAATACATGAAGCATACAGGACAGGATTGCTTTTTCCTATAATCCTCATAATCCATGTTTCTATGAAGATATTATTTGCAGTGACTTTTGACCAGGCTTGTCTGAGCAGCTTGCTTAGGTCTGTTACCTTTGCAGGGAGTAGACAAGGATACATTTTTGTGACCATTTCTAAGAACATCTTTTTACCTCTGTGATTTCTACATTTTCTGCCACTCACAGTGATCTGTAGGCTTTTCTAGCTGCTATTTGGACTGTGTACAAATAGGTCTGTGGGCAAATAGTATGCACTCTTTCCAATGTCATTTACTCAAGTAAATCTGTGATATCTCTGACTACTACTGCAACAGCCTCTTAACAGGTTTTTCATTCTTGTCAGGAACAGACTTGAGACTGGATCAGTTATTCTCGTAATGGTAACCTACACCACCAGTCTTTTGTCTTACTGACCTTTCTTCATTGCATTGCACACAGGTGTGTCCTTGTCTACTCCCTACAGAGGTGATGAACCTAAGCAAGCTGTTATGCCAGAGCAAACTACTCATGGCCACTCACAAATTTTCCTATTAAAAACCATCTGGGATCCATCTGGGGTGGAAGCAGCTCTGTCCTCTGTTTTCCTGTGAAGCAGCAGCAGATGTACACCTGCTGTTATAGTGTGTTTATCTATAGAAAATGACCGTTTCTGGGATTTGTCACCTGCAGCACAAATACTGACCAAAAACTCATTTGTTGACGTGGTAGAGATTGCAATATATGACTATTCCCAGCTGCTAGAATAACCCGTTCAGCTGCAAAGTTTGAAGAAATTCCTGAATTCTTGAAATTCCTTTCAACCCTATCTTCTGATATTTTTCTTTCATTTACCTTTTTTTTTAGGTAAAAAAGGAGACATGTAAATTTTAAAAACATAATATTTTCACAGATAGCCTTTGATTAGCAAGAAAGGATTAATCAGTCATTACCCTAATTTGCTTTCTGTTGGTGTATATGCCATTGCAAGCAAAGGAGCAAGTATCTTGAAACCTGCTAGCTTGTTATATTAGACCAAACTATATATGATTAGAGAGCAGGTTATGGTTTACCTGTCTAAAGATCTCTTGCTCTCTACAAAAGTCTGTGGTTACTGAAAAGGAACTAAACCAGAGCAGATTCTTCCCCTTCTCCTCCCCTCTATCCCACCTCCAAGAAAGAAAAAACTGAAGGGAAAAATGTCTGGGCTGGAGATAAACCAGTGAAGGAAAGAGCAAAATGGAAAATATGAGGGACAGTGATGTACTATTCTGGGTATGAGATAACAGCTGCGTCTGTGCTTGCCCTAATTATGGTATAATGTCCTAGTAGAGTAAAACCCCAGAAGTTCATAATCCAAATTATCAGAAGCTCGTGGAAAGGAGTATTAAGAAGGTTTATAATTATCTTCAGAATCTCTATAATGAGCAGGACTTTTGGTGCTGTGTTTACATCGTGAGTCAGGCTTTGGCTCAGCTGTTTGATCAGTGTGATGTTTCTGCTTTTGGTCTTTCTTATCCTGGTATGTTACTACTGTTAGAGCTCTGCGGGGCATCAGGTGCTGTGGAAGCATAGACTGATATGCTGTGATTTTGATTCTTTAAACAAGATCTTCTCTAAAGCTAATCCTCAATGATTATAATAACTAATTTGTTCCCCTGACAAAATAGGATTATGGCACAGAGATCAGGTTATATTAAAGAAGTTGATCTATTTCTGTTTGAAGAAACTGTAGTGTTGGAAAACTGTTGTTTCATATATTTTTTCTGGGATATTCGCTGTGTGAAATTATTTGTCTTAATAATACAAGCTATCTTGCATTAATTCTGAGGGCTGTAATCTGCAAAGTCATGTAAGTATTACTTATATAAGTCTTGATATAAATCTTCGTGTAAATCAAGACTTTTGTGTACAAATATTTTTTACACTATAAGACAATACTGATTCTTCCTCAAAAATGTTTAGCAGTGTTACATTGAGGTGAAGTGCTGGTGACATAGGGGTTTCAGTTGCTGGCTGTATACAAAATTAAGTATAGGAAATGCATGGATCATTGTCCCATCCATTTTTCAGTCCAGTCCTAACAGGACATCTGTCATGAGCAAGACTGTACTGTAATTTCATGGTTTGTTCAATCTTTTAATTTCTTTCCAAGATTAAATTTCAGCAAGGCACATGTCAGTATTGACAATAAAATTAGACAGAAGATACTGGAATTTTTCTATTGGATGCTGCGAACTTTTCACTGTTACCTTAGGTTGGATTATGACTTTTTACCCTATAACTTACTCAGAACCTTTTTTCTTTGGCCAAGCAATGGCTTGGCACCCAGTAACTTATTGCCTCTCTGTGAGTGATAAGTCAGCATAGTGCAGAAGTTGCAGTATTGCTATTTTTTGTGATTTTGCTAGAGATTAAGCAATGTTCTGTAGTAATAGTTTGAATATCCATGGCAGCAGCTAAGATTTTTGACTGAGGACCTCAGTTTCCTTTAAGATAGTAAGTTTCTAGCCTTCTTGGTTTCAGAAAAGTTTGAAAACATGCACTGAATGTGTACAAAAGACACAGTATCAAGAGACAAATACACATAAATAATTTTTTTAAAAAAACCTTATGGGTTGTGGAGACAGAACTGTGACCTTTGAACACTTGTGACTGCCAATGCTGGCGTGTCTTAACCTTTCTGCTGGCTTTCACACACATGCCATTTCTACTGAGTTAGAGATCTGTCTGGTTTTGGCTACAGAAGCTTTTCCACTGTGATTAGCTTCTCTTTTGGTCTGGTTTAAGTTTGCTTATGTTCATTTATGACATAAACATATTCCTTTTCTCCTCATCTTAAAATCCCTTTTTGAAATATCTGTAAAAGCTTCCTTTTTTAGACATTATCAAATATGGATCTATGCTTAAGTTCTGTGGTATTTATATTAAATGTTTAATTTTGATTTTAAAAAAATACACCTCTACATACTGCAGAGACAAGATCTAAAATTTTCCATATTAAAACTCTATTAGGAGCTGGGTGAGAGTTGTCAGAGTTGTTCTACTCCAAGCAGTTTAAAAACACGGGTTTCATGTTGCAGACTCCCATGGGACTCTTTGTCATATTAATGTTTGCACTTGTCAAACGGAGCAAAACAGAATAGGAGAGGAGGCTGTAAGCACCTAAAAAAGTAGGTCAATGGGCCAGCAGGTTATTTGGCCAGACAAGAACGGGTGGCTTCATTGAATCATGCTGTAATTGTTTTTCTCCTGTTGGCAGATTGTTCTGCTGTGCTTTTGACTTCCTATGTTAATACTTCCATCTGTATTTTAACCTCTTAAGAGCCTCTGTTAGGTGCAGGAGAAGAAGAAATTTAACTTTTCAAATCAAATAAGTGGTAATTCTGTTTTCCATCAAAGTCATCAATGAATTTAAGAGTAGCATAACCTTGGTTTTTAGATCCTAGTTTCCTTTTTAGGAATTTAGCAGAATTTAGAATTAAATATACTTTAAAATAAAATTTTTCAGAAGTGGAAACAAGTACATTGTATAGTGAATTTGTTTTATTTTAAGACGACTAAGCAAGGCAGATAGAAACAGGATAAAGATGAGAGGAAAAAAACCCCTGATTTCATGTAGCTTAAAGATGTGAGAAGTAGCGTGATTCGAGGGAAGTAACTATAAATGAAATGTAGTGGTATAAAGAGACTGGAAGTAGGCGATGGTTTATGTTGGTGCTGAGTTTTTGTGTGGAAGAAGTGTATTTGTGAAGTAAGTTTGGGATACATTCTTGGAATTGATTTTGGAGTGGGTTTGGAAAACAAAAGAGTTAATGTCTGTGTTTGAGGGAGTAGCAATAATGCAGCTGAGCAACTTTGCTAGTTGTCAGCAGCATTCTACAGATTCTGGAGTCCTGAGAGTGACAATTTTGGAGACATGGAGAGGAGAAGATGTAGCTGAGAAAGCCAGAAGAGGCCCTAATAAGAGCTTCAGCAAAAAGGTGTTTAAATCATGGTATAAAGATATACTTTGAAGGTAGCAAGTGGAAGTGAAGATGTAGATGGTATGGGTGATACCAAGTTCAGAAGTGAAAAGGACATCAAGACTAAAATTAGGCATAAAGTGATGGCTTAAAGCTGAGATGAAACTGTGTCAGAATATCCTGCTTATCCGGGAGTACTTTAAAGCAAGGTCAATTCAGATGATGAAATACTTGAGATACTTTTAATAAACAGAATATCACATTTATAGATTGATCTTATTAAAACAATTACTTGTCTTTTTTAAAAATGAAAAAGTGATAATTTTAAAACATTGATTTTGAAGCTCTCCTTTGTTATTTTTCAACAGTTCAGAATTTAATTTCTGCAGAAGAGGATACATCGAACTCCACATTGTTCTTCATAGGAACCAGGTTTCATCCCTAAACCTCACACTTTAACAAGTCCCAAAGTGTAAAAGGTAAAATTGTGGGTTTATAATTGGTAAGGTTCCTGTGGCTTTCAGTTATCCACACTGAAGGACTGAGTAGCAATGTTTTGTTCTCCAGAACTCAACTTAATTTGAACTTTAGAAGTAGATACGGCCTTTTATCGACTGTTTACTTTCAGCTTGACTGGTTTTTTTTGAATTATCTCTGCATACTTATACATCAACACGTATAAGCACTGAGACTGTTCAGGCTCTTGCAAATTTCAGTGCAAAGACAGAAGGTCAGACCTTGAAAAATGAGAAACAAATGTGCTACAGGTGCATTTCCTGTAGTCTTTCAGTACTTTTAACTGTTTGTCTTGGATACCTGATCTAAGTTGCCCATTCTGACATAGGATCCATCTACTGTAACAAATGAATGATTTTGTCAAATTCTAGAAATTGAGTGCTCTGTTAAAGGGAAAACGCTGACTTTTAAATTCTAACTCTGCATAATGAAGATGTCATGTTATAGATGAAAGTTTTCTGTATTTAGCTGTACTGGTACTTTTCTTAGGCAGATTAAGGAAAGTATATAATTTGTCCTACAGAATTTTGTATTACTCTTGATTTCTATAATTTTAGGTACCAGTTTTGTATAAAAAGTAACACAGGGCTGAAAGTGTAATTAGTGCATAACTGTAATAGTGTTTACTATGTAAGCTAAAAGAAAACAAGTTCATAGTTTTTATCTTAATTTTAAACTTAATTTTCTGCCAGTCATGGTAGTTGGTTTTTACTGCTGAGCAACCTGTCATTGTATGCTTCTGATGAAAATTCAAACACTTCGTAATTTACTTTCCTAGTGCCATTTCTGTCTGGTTTTCAAATGATGCAACTCCATTACTTGGTCAACTAATTGGGGAATTAGATTTGTCTGTATGGCTGATGCAGTTGTTATTTTGAAGAATTGGAGTGAAGAAATGCTTTGCTGTCAGTGTGTCTTCACAGCACTGGATTTTGGAGAGTAAAGGCAAGACAAAGTTGGACCTACTAATTGTAGAAGTGGTGTATTTGGGCAAAAACGCCAGCACACCGTGCAATGTGCCTTGAAGGGGATTGTGCTGCAGCACAGCTCTCCCATTTACTTTCCTGGTGCACTCAGTTTTGAAACTTTGTGGGGAAAAATACTAGTCTTGTGAAACAAATCTGCACAGCATGTGGCTGTTGTAGACACGGAGACAGTTTGGTTGAATCATAAGCTTTCTTCCTCAGTTTCCCTATCATGCAGTTGCTGCCATATTTTTTGTGATATTAGCACTGCAAGTTCCACTGGGTTTGGTACTCTCAGAAACAAACATATCCTTTCTTCTCAGAAGCCATGAGTGACTTAAGGAACTAAAATCATCTCCTTTGAAATAAATACAGTGCCTTTTTACTAGTAAGTTTGTAGCCTACTAAAAATTCCTGAAAATCCACAAGTTCAGCTCATATAAAACTTGTTGCACACAGTTGTTCCCTAATCATTGCTAATGTTATAATCTTTCTGCTCTATTTGAGCAGCCTCTGACAACTGACTTTTCCATATGAAAGAAAAAGGTTTAATTCTATTGATTTGTCTTTGACTTTAACTTTTTCATAACCCACGCAATTTTGTAAATTTTGGGTACCTAAAAGTAGGAACTTGTTGAATTAAATACTTATTTTAATTTGGTATCCCTTCTCTTAATATTAATATTAATATTTCATTCACATTTTTTATTCAAAATCATATGTGCATCTGGAAAACCAAAAACTTCCTGCTTGAAACTCTGTAATGAATAAGATGCTTTAAGAAATGGTCTCACAGTATGGCGATCATATTCTAATCAATATCTTATTGTTATAATTTCACGTCTATTATAACAATGTATTCAAGAAAAAAATACAGTGAGAGATAAATTACAGCTCTAAAGTACTGTGTCCCAAATACTTTTCTGTTTGCACAGTTTCTAAATAGAATGTATTACTAAGTGTATTTCACATCAGTTCAGCCTTCAAAATTATGAGGGTCTTTTAGGTGAAGGTTAAAATAAAAATGTAAAGCTATATCTGAATTCAGAGTCATAAAAAGTTTTGCATTGGTTTAGTCCAAACATATTTATTGTGACACTTAATAATCTTCTCTTGAACACTGTCATGTAAGATGATGGTTATGATGGTAATGGAGACTGCATTAGAGAAGGTAGGAGGGCAGAGCAGAAGGCTGGAAGAAGGGAAGATTGAGAGCAGCTTATAGAGCAAATGAAGGCTTTGGTATACTGTAATGAAGAACATATTGGTTCCCCCAGTCACATATTGATATTTTTTCTTCTCTTATAGGCAGACGTACAAATGTCTACCACAAGACTAAAGTGTGATGTGTTATGTTTTTTACCATAAGCACCCATAAAATGAGCTCCATTGCAGACAGGTATGTTAATAGAGGCAGAGAGTTTTGGGAGAATTACTGTTCAATGCTTTCTTTAATAGTCTTTTTCTTCTGGTAAATATATTAAAATGCTAATTTATGAAAAAATGAAAGAGTGAGGTTTTGGCTATTTTTGACAAAGTTAGTTTGGTAGTTGTTAGAATTGGAAATAGTGCTTTCAATTGTTTGAGGTTAATCTTAAAATGCTTTACTTATTTTCAACCATGGAACAACATCTCTGCAAGTTGAGCTGATTTTTAATGTTTACTTGAATTTTTAATTTTTTTAGTACTTCAGAATTTGATTAAGGAGAGCAAATACATTTAAATGATTAGCGTTGCTGTAGATGATAGTAAAATGACCTGCTAACCTATTTCAAGGGAAAAGTAATAGATGAGGCATGTTTTCTACTTGACTCCTTGAGCTAGACTTTCTTAGCAGCTCAGGTGAACAACTGTCCTTAATATTCTCTTAATATTACCATTTTCGAGACTTCAGGAAATGAAACTTGCATCAAATTTATGGCAGGTTAAACATGATTAAAATGAAGAAAAATAAAAGCAAAGGGTAAAAGTTTTAAAATGCTTCTTTTAATGAAATTTTGTGCCATCTCACTGGAACTTCAGCATTTTGAAAACATGAATTGCTTTTAAAAGCTTGATGTTTATGCAGTAGCATACAAAATAACTAACTACTTCCTAACATCACTGCTTGTCATAATGTACAGTACAATTGGCTGATGATTTATCAATTGGAGAGATGAGGTAAGCTTTCTAGAAAGAAGTTTACTTGCCTTAAGGGAAGGAAACATTAGGATGAGAAATTTAAGGATGGACACACAGAGGTCAGTGTGGACAGCACTAAATAGACTGAAAGCAGGCAGAGGAAGTTAGAGAAATAAACTGTGGAAGTCCATTACACAGCAGTTTTGGAAAACAGAGAGCTTTCAAACTTTTGCTTGACTTTCAAAGCAAAAAGAAATGAAGCAAAGGTGTTGGATGAAGGCTACTGAGGCATCTTCAAGGAAAAACACCTTAGCTTGATATTTTAACACCTCTTTAGCAGTAGGTGGACAGTTATCAAGCTCAGGAAAAGTTATGTGATGCTTGGTTTGAGGAAGCAAATATAATTAATAACTATTCTTTAACATTGGTATCAATTGTATATTTATGGAATTACATATGTGGACGAAGTATAGTACATTCCTTAGCTCTCTTCCACAATAATACTTCAGAATTTAAGAAAAATATACCTTCTTGCTATAAATATTTTCAATAATTAGAATAGAAGTTGCCAATAAGTAAAAATAAATTATATATGTCCTCACCCATGTTTTCAAAAGAGTAAGGTAATGCAAATAACCAAGAAAATAAAAAAATAAAATTAAGCTGTGTTCAATTAAGTGTTTGCATGGGGCTGTAAGTTCTCATTAGAATTAGTCTGAAAATCTTTTGGGTTGTGTCAGAAATTCAAGGTCCTGCAAGCAGGACATAGCAGATTTAGCTTCAGGTTATTGATCGTTGTGAGACATCACAGTAAAACAGTGCCTTGGTTTCTTGAAGTAGTGGAGATAATGAATAATGTACTCTTCCCCTTCCCGCCTTCATTGTGATTGGACTTCAAAGGGGGAGAATTTTCACTCCAACATGCGTTTCTTTTTGTTTCTTTCAGAAATGATGGAAGCATTTTTGATGGGCTGGTGGAAGAAGATGACAAAGATAAAGCAAAAAGGTAAGTTTTTAAGTTATTTAAAGCTAAGAAATGTCCTATACTTGTACGTTTTAACCTACCAGCCTGATTTCTAAATAATAAAATTGTGATTATTTTATAAATAACCATATTACTCAGCAGCATTTCTTTTACTGTTATTTTTCAGATACATTGTGTATTTCTAACCGTGGTTCAATTATTTCTGTTTTGTGAAAGGGTGCTTTATTCTAAAAGCTTTGCTGCACCCCTCCATGAGCAGAAAGCCATTCTTCAACAATGGTGTCTGAGATACAGAGTAGGTGTTTTTGTGATAGTTCTCACAGCAGATATCCTTAAGTGGCTGTTTGCATCAGGAACCTGGCAATAGTATGCAGCTCTTATATAAGAAAGTTTCGTAGTTGTTATAAAACATTTTCTGTTTTGTTTTTCAGAGTGTCTAGAAACAAGTCTGAAAAGAAACGTCGAGATCAGTTTAATGTACTTATCAAAGAGCTGGGTTCCATGCTTCCAGGTAATGCTCGGAAAATGGATAAGTCCACTGTGCTGCAGAAGAGCATTGACTTTCTACGGAAGCACAAAGGTAATTATTTGTAACAGTAAAAAATATTTGTAAATTCTTAAATTTTTAAATGATTAGTACATAAAATATTAATAATTTTGCAGTTCCTTTAAGGAATTTGTCAAAAAAATGTGGAGAGTTCCTGAAGAAAGATATTCTTAAGATCACAATTTAGGTAGTAGAGATGTAACTGTGTTTTTGCTAATACTTTGCAAAAGCCACTACTGTTGTTTTTTCCCGATAATTGTCAAAGAAATCATTTCATAAAGAGAAGCATTTATTTTTGAAATTAAATTACCTCAGAGTTTTTTGTTGTGGACAGACACTGGTGCCAGTGTCAAAGTTTTGCTTCGCAGGAAAACTGATCATCCATTTCTCTGGAAGTACCTGTTGGAAATACTTATTTTGATATTTAGATAAGCCTGGTTTGAACGGTTGGTTTGTCTCTCTAAATTCTACATAAAGAAGATAAATCACTGAAAAAGCTAGTCTAAGAGAAATTAATGCTCCCCCTCTTCATGTCAGGTGCCTGCACAACTGGCTACTTAAACAAAGATGGTAAGGCAATAGGGCATTGTGGTCTCCAGCAAGTGTTCCTGAGTAGGTTGTTTGATGAGAGAAAGTGAAATGTGGTGGGTGTACAGACCAGAAGCGTTACCTTTTTTTCCTTTTATCTGGGAAAAAAACCCCAGAAAATCTATAAATACTTACAGCTTTTTATTTGAAACTGTAAATTTCAAGACATACCCATTGATGTATAAGCTAGTGAGTGTATGTGTGTTGTTCTTTAAAGGTCTTGTGAAATGTCAAAATGATCAATATTTTTGAACATCCTTGCTATGTTTTGTTGCTCTGGTTGTTTGCATCAGTTGATGGTCGGATATACTCAGATATATTGCACCGAAGTTTGTTGCAGGTCATTATTTTTGTCACAAAAAAAATTCTTCCACCAAGCATACACTTATTTATGGCTGTTAGATATTATGTGTATAAAAAAAGTCCTGTTCCTGCTCCTACACTTGTTCTTAATATGGCACCTCGTGGTTCACACTGCCAAAAACAAGATTAAAAATTGAAGAAAATGAACTCTTTTGCTAGTTAACCAATTTCCTTGGGTAATTTCTGAGCATGCATGCTAACTAGAAAGCAGTAGAAAGAAGTCAAAAGAAGTAACTATAACATTATAAAATAAGTAAAGCTATTAAGTGGATGAATAGTTATGCATTTATCTACAGTATATGTGTCAATTTAAGATATGAGAAATGTTTTTGCATGCTCTAGCATCTCTTCCATTAGTGTTATGGTTCCTCTAGCACCAGATGTGTACTGAATATTGCCATTAAAATTGTAAACATAACCATTTAAATAAAAAGGGAGGGGAGTATAAATTTTTGTGAGAACTATAGGTTTGGGGATTTTTTGCCAATTAAATATTGATTATATTGTTTTAATTTTCTGAGACAAATTTGTCTTGTAACAAAAAGAAAAGCAGCATGAAGGCTCCTTTTCTGTAAAAGTCAGTTCTTTAGGTTCTAAGGCCTTTGTGACAATTGGTTATTTCAAAATCACTTTGTTTTGTGTTGATGATTCCTGAGATTAAACTATAGAATTCAGACTGAACACATGTGTCAGGCAGCCAGGAGCACCAGTCATACTTTTTTCTTCAAAGTACTTTCTTAGATTGTTTTTTTCATTATTATTTTTTATTTTTTTGGATAAAGAGGCAAAAAGCAGCTCTGGAGATGGATGCCTGTTAAGGCATGGCACTTTTGTCCTTCACTTGGTGTGACAGAGTGCAACCCTGTGTGATAGCACATACCACATTAAGGTCACTAAGGCTCTGCCTGCCAGTGCTTACTGGCATTGCTCTGCACTGGTTTACATTAAAATGTTTTGGACAAAATGCTGGCAAAGTTCAGAATAATATTTTGCCTCCTGAGGTGCTTAGATATGTTACAATAAAGTAGAGTGACCTAGCAATAAATGAATTGTTCAGCACTGAGTAGCTGCTTTACTGTTGAAATCCTCCTGTGTTTAGCCACCAGGTTTTGATTAACTGCATTGCTTCTGGTTCTTTCTGGACCATTTCCACATCAGCCAAGCTTAGTACTCCGGCCATAGTTCCAGATGAACTATCTCAGCTGGTTATTGGCCAGTGTGGATTCTGTTTCTCACTGGGAAAATACAGCAGGCTAAGCACACTGAAATTATATTACTGGGAGCTTCTTCTTGGTGAATGCTGCCAATGATCTTTCTCTGAATTTGTAAACAAGAAATTTTTGAAAATTGGTAAATACCAAAGAATTTAACTGCTTTTAATTGCAAGTGGTAGACTGATATTCCTATAACCCATTGATAAATGGTACACATCTAGGCCCAGCTGGAAATCTGTTTTGAGAGTTTGCAGTGCTGATGCAAAGTTACTTCAGATACAGGACTTGGAAGACTGGAGTTCAATGTGCAAGTTTGGTTATGCTTCTATCTGATATCTAGCTCAGGAATGTGATCTTACTGCCATTTATCTTTGAGTGCAACGTTCTGCCAGAATTTTTAAGCATTTCCCTGAAGTTAACAAGTGAAACAAGTTCTTTCTGTGTTACTTTGGCTCTGTTTTCCAGTATCAGACTTGTTCTAATTATG
The DNA here is from genome assembly GCF_001715985.3 of Manacus vitellinus. Lineage (NCBI taxonomy): Eukaryota > Metazoa > Chordata > Aves > Passeriformes > Pipridae > Manacus > Manacus vitellinus. Next base: position 22,237,952 of record NW_021938789.1, on the reverse strand, counting down.
GAAATGTAAAAGAACACCTGTACTTGTGATAGGATATTTCAGAATGATTTGTTAAAGGCACGAACTTCAACTTTTATTTAGCATAGATCTGTTCTACTGTAGAAGACCGAATGACTTTTTTCTTCTTTTTTCCATTTCTTTTGATTCTGAAATAGGATAGTTATAAGGGCCAGAATGAGCCAATGAATCAGACTTTTCCAGTTCTAAAGTGAAGATTATCTATGTCCTGTCGACTGAATGCATTAAGTTCCTTGAATTTTGCCTGTACTTTGGTGGCAGAGCTTTTCATTTCCATGTCCTTTGACTTGCCCCTAGGTATTATATGACAAATTAGATTTGGGATTATACTTAGGTTTTTTTTATTTTCCAGCCCACTTTTCCTGCTTTGTGATACCATTTCAAAACAGATAGCAAAAGCCTGATCAATTTATAACTTTTGTGAGATCTGATAATTGCCAAGTCTTATTTGTTGATACTTTTTTAACCTCTTCTTGCAACTTTCCTCTTTTAGCCAATTTCTTGTATGATGTTGCTGTTGTTTACTGTTCTTTTAGTTAAGTCTCAAGCTCTTTTGTAAAGTTTTCTCCCTTTGGTGTGGGAAACAAAATTATGAACTGTTCCAGCCCTTTGCATATTTATCTCAGTTCTAGGTTTTCTGGCTCTTTGAGCCATCTGAACTAACACTCTAGCTTATGGTCTTTGTACTTGTCCTTTAGAAACCAAAAGCCTTAAAGACATAGTTTGGTTCTTTCAATTTGTCTGAATACTTGATTGCTTGTTCAAGATTGTGCTTGCAACCAGCCCTTCTGTGATGCCTTAGTTACTCATCTAGACTGAAGCACTGTGTGATCTTACTGCTTCTGGTTTCAGTTATCAGTCTATAAGGAAGCATCAGTTTCAGAACCTGATGTCAGATTTTGCTTAGCAGCCGTTGTTTCTCTTGCCTGTGTATGGAAAGTTAATTATATATTTCTCAACTCCTACAGGAATCTCTGCTCAAAAGTCACCTATGTCAAAATCCATCTATGTCTGTGTAACAGACGGAATTCTAGAGTGGAGTCTGTCATACAGCTCTAAACAATCTTTGTTGAAAACCTACTCTTTCCTAAATGTAACCAGAAAAGAGTAGGAAGAAGAGAAAGGACAGTGACAGTTCTTAGTGCAAGGGTTAGAATGACAAGGATTGGCCAAGATATTTGAAGTTTAGCCATTTTAATGGCCTGAACTGTTCAGGAATTTTGGCTTTCTAAATCTTTGTAAACAACATTCTTAATAAAATGTTTTATTGTAGTCTCAGAGGAAAGAGTATTTTTCCATTATCAAAAACCCATTACTTACTGTAATTAACATTGGTATTACCTTGAAGTCTGGCAAGACTGTAGCAGAAACTGGTTGAAGGAAAGAGAAGACAAATGAAATTACGACATGCTGGAGAAGACATTTATTTTCTTCTTAAGGAAAAACATCTATATGTAAAGAATGAACAACAGAGGAAACTGGAGAACTTTTTACTATTTCTTAACTGTGTATATGTAGCTTAGTGGGAAAAAATGGCTTTTGGAAGTATGAATCCTTATACTATATATATATGTTTGATTTTAGAAATTACTGCACAATCAGATGCCAGTGAAATTCGACAGGACTGGAAGCCAACATTCCTTAGTAATGAAGAGTTCACACAGTTAATGTTAGAGGTATATTTTTTCTGTTTTTCTGGGAGTAGAATAGTTCCTCCCTAGGAGTCATTACATTATGGAATTTTTCAGTTTGTTGACATATCTTTTTATTTTCATATTTTAATTGTCACAATCTGTTTTCATGAATATAAACAGTCAAAATTCCTATGTATGCAGTGTTTCAAAAAATCACAGTGTTTCAGAAAGTCAAATCAGATTTTCTTTTAACTGCATGTTCAATTACATAAAAACAGAGCAAGTCCATAAATGAACATGTTTACTGTCTAAGTGGATATTTTAAGTTATCAACATAAGGAAGGTACTAGATAAATAAAGAACTCTGATGCATAAATTAAAATCCTAATTATGAAAAAGACTCAACACATCCATGTAACTTGTGAGCAATAAATATTTAATTTCTTTACTTGTTACGCTTTCCAAAACTGGTGTGAAAGCATTACTTTGCTGAAGAAGATTACATGAATAGTTGCAAAAATACTAGAAATAAACTTTCAGTATAAGCTGTCATTTCCTTGGAAATGAACCTAAGTCATTTATATTTTGTTAGTAAAGCAATTATTAATAATAGTTAAATAAAAAGTATTATAAATGAACAAACACTTCTTTATTATCATTCCATAGTTAAACCTTTTCTTTGATGCACAGATATAAAAAGTTAAAGGTTCTGATTTTCTGTACTTAAATTTAAAAAAAAAATCCTCTAAGAAGTTTTTTTGAAGATGTGAGCTTTAAAATTTCCTGTCTAGAAATACAGTTCTGTCAAGCTTTTTTTGGTAGTGTTCAACTAAAATGTGTTGTGTTCAGAGGAAAGAAGTTCGAGTTTAGTAGAAGATACGGTAGTCAGAACTGTATCTCACAGGTTTCAAGTCTCAGTAAAATCTTACTACAAGCTTCTTTCATTGAGGTTGAGAGATACTGAGACTTTTAAATACCGAAATTCATTAATTTTGCCAGCTTTTACTTGTTCTTCTCTTAGTTTATCCACATCTTGCTTTTGTCTCTAGCTCATTTTTATGAGTTTTCTGAGGTTTAAAATGATGATGGAATTAAAAATAACAAACAGGCAGAGTGGGAGTGGGGGAAAACGGTGGCTAGCTATAGATGTACTTGCTTCTGAAATTACAGAATATTTAACGACAGAACAGTATTGGAATTGTAATGCTCATAGTGTAAAAGCAAGACTAAAAATTTTTAGAGGGGAAAGATATTGCCATTTCTATAATAGACTAAACTAAAATTGATCTACATGATTTTGTGTGTTGAATATAGCTTAATGTATTTAGTATGTTCTATTTCTTTTTATTTAACTGCCCGTTATGTTTAATTTCAGGCTCTTGATGGTTTTTTTTTAGCAATTATGACAGATGGAAATATAATATATGTGTCTGAAAGTATAACTCCCTTACTTGAACATTTGCCAGTAAGTACAAATTGCTTTCAGTAACATATCAGTTTGTCTATGATTGGTGTTCTGCGGTGAGTACTAATTAATCATTGGCTGGTTTGGCATTATAGTATAGATGTATGCTTTGTTTTAATGTTTCTGCTTTTATTTCAGCACAACTCCTTCTTACTGGTCTGTCTCCTGTATTAAACATTTTCTTTGGAAATGCGGAATGCAGTCGGCTCTCTGTTAGGCAGGATTATGATGCCAGACTAGCATCAGTTTATGTTCAGTGTAACTGAAGTAACACAGTTGACTGCAGGAGATCCTTTAGAGTTCACACCTAACACAGCCTCTACATGAATCAGAAGAATATTACTAAAGATCTGTATGATTGAAATTTTTTAAAACTACTTTTTTACTTCTTTCTTGACAAAGCACTCTGATAAGAAATACATTGCTGCTGGTTCTGTTTTTTAAGTTAGGTATATACTTTGGGGTTTACCCCATTCACTCATTTTAGTCTCAGTAGCATTGCTCACTGGTAAATTTAACATTCTAGAAACTTACCTTTGAATAATGTTATTCTGAAGTGAGACAAATTAGTTCTTAAAAGTGCAAAGAATTGATGAGTGAAACTGAGTTATTTTCGAGATAAGAAATACAATATATTGTTAAAGGATAGTTGTCCTTCTGTGATAAGAGATTAAATAATTTCCTCTAAGGTAGGTATGATAACAGTCTGACAATGTTTAAAAATGTGCAGGTAATTGTGATATTTTTGGCTTTTCTGGTAGAATTTGCCAAGTTCTCAGAGGCACATTTGTTCTTTGCTTTTAGGTGTGATTTATATACTCTAAACATACATTTTATGATCCCTCTTTTTTGGATACTTACCAAATGCTCTTATGCATATAATCAGCTGTTCAGTTTTGCTGCATTCATCTCTGTTGTTCCCAGTTTTGAGTACATAGTTGTGGAACTGATTAGAAAATGTGGTAACTTGCAACTCATCCCTGCACAGGGGGAGGCAGTTGGAGGGTAAAAGTGAGAAAACTTGTGGATTGAGATAAAGACAGTTTTATGGGTAAAGCAAAAGCCATGAATGCAAGCAAAACAAAACAAGGAATTCATTCACCACTCCCCAGGGAGCAGGCAGATGTTCAGCCATCCCCAGAAGAGTAGGATCCATCATGCATAATGGTGACTTGGGACGACAAACACTGTCATTCTGAATGTTCTCCCCCTTCCTTCTTTTCCACCAGCTTTACATGCTGGGCATGATGCCATATGGTATGGAATATCCCTCTGCTTAGTTTGTGTCACCTGTCCTGGCTGTATCCCCTCCCAGCTCCTTGTGCTCCCCCAGCCTCCTTGTGGGTGGGGTGGGGTTAAGAGCAGAAAAGACCTCGGCTCTCTGTAAGTGCTGCTCAGAAATAACTAAAACACCCCTGAATTATCAGAACTGCTTCCAGCTCAGGTCCAAAACATAGCCCCATACCAGCTGCTATGCAGAAAATTAACTCTATTCCAGCCAAAACTAGCACAAATGTATTCATGAAATCAATTGCAATTGGATATAGTTATTGGTTACATAATAGTATGTGTAAAGTATGGAGGATATTCTTTTGTTCCAAGGTATCATTTCAGTATACTGGATGCCACCAATATGTTAGAGTGCCCTGGAACAACACCCTATAATTTCTACTTTAAATGCTCCTTTACTTGAACTTGTTGCATCCCAGGGAGGTTAATACAAGCTCCGTTGCTCTTTAACAAGTATGTATATCTGCTGTGTTCACGGTAGTTTTCAGCAAATGGTTTGCAGTGTCAAACTTAAGGCAAAACAGAGTGAGATTTTTCTTGCAAAATATTCATGTGTATTCCAGCAGGTGGCTTTGTTGAGTCAGTAATAAACTGTGGAATTGTTTTGCATTAAAATAGTAGGCTTTGTGACATTGTATGTCTTGCATTAGTTTAATGCTTATTAAATCTTTTTCTTTTAGTCTGATCTTGTGGATCAGAGTGTATTTAATTTTATCCCAGAGGGGGAACATTCAGAAATTTATAAAATATTGTCTTCTCATCTGCTGGAAAGTGATTCATTGACACCGGAATACTTAAAATGTAAGTAGTTATTTCAGGTTAACCCCTGTAGGCAGCTCAGCCACACACAGCCGTTTGCTCACTCCTCCCAGTGGGGTGTGCAAAGGGTAAAAGTGAGCAAACTTGTGGGTTGACATAAAGACAGATTAACAGGTTAAGGCAAAACTGTGTGCACAAGCAAAGCAAAATAAGGAATTGATTTGCTACTTCATGTCATTAGGCAGTTCAGCCATCTTCAGGAAAGCAGGGCTCCATCATGTGTAATGGGTAATTTGGAAGACAAATGCCATACGTACAAATGCCTCCATCTTCTTCCTTTCCCTGGCTCTTATTGCTGAGCATTGTGTCTTATAGTATGGGATATCCTTTAGGTCAGCTCTCCTGGATGTGTCCCTTCCCAGCTTCTTGTGCACCGCCGGCCTCCACACCTCACTAGCAGGGCGATGTGAGAAAGAGAAAGCCTTTGCACTAAGTGCTGCTCAGCAATAACTGAAACATCTCTATGTTATCAGTACTACTTTAGTCACAAATCCAAAACACAGAACCATGTAAACTGCTATGCAGAAAACCCTATCCCGATGAAACCAGCATAGTAGTTGCGTTAAAAATTATCTACTTTGTGTCATATGTTTTTCCAGTGTTAATTAAGCAGAAGCATATTCTTCAGAGCCCTGAAGAACAGAAGCACTATTTTGTGTCCTCTCCCTAAGACTAGAATTTTCAGCATTGCAGTTCACTCTGTGGCTTTCCCGTGTATTAGAAATGTTCATCTTGTTTATAGAGCTTCTATAAAGACAATTGTAGCAGTTGGCAAGAATAAAAACATAGCAGCCTAATGGGGTTTGGAAGCACATGCTTAAAGTGAACTAAAGTTTAGGGCATCTTCATCTTTAATATAGCTCTAGTTCTGAGAGGTTTTTTATGTCATTAACATTCAGGCCCTACATGTACAAATTCTAAAGAAGTTATCCTTTTATTTTGGTTAGTTAATGTCATGCTGGTTAAAGGCAGAGGCTGTAGCCAGTTGTAATCACAGCACTTACAGTATCGCAGTATGTATGCTGCTTAATTATTCCTGGTTTTCACTACATGTTGGCCATGTGCTTCATCAAACATGTAGCCTAATGATTTGTTTATTTTTTTCTCAGCAAAAAATCAACTAGAATTCTGTTGCCATATGCTGCGAGGAACAATAGATCCAAAAGAGCAACCTACATATGAATATGTAAAATTTATAGGAAATTTCAAATGTTTGAATCATGGTAAGTAATTTCAGCAATTAGAGTGGAATTCTTAGGCAGCTCCACAGCTAAACCACGTTAGGACCATTGTGCAGAACATAATGATGAACTAAAATCAGTCTTTCAAAAGAAGAGCTTGAAGCTGAGTTATATGACTTCTATATTGATTTAATGAAAAAGAAGAAAAACTGGTATTAGCATTTTTATCTATCGGGTATTACAGGTCTGTGAGTTTGGATGCAAAATGTAGTAATTCTGCTTAATGCTTTCAGTTAAAGAATACTAGTATCTCATAAAACTTTCTTTAAAAGAATGTCAGAGAAATTTAAGCAAATGCTTTAAAATAGAGTCTGAATTTAGTTAGGCGTAATCCCTATTCAAGCAGGTGGCAAACTTGGAGATCAGTGGTGTTGAGTACCTGCAGTTCTCATTACACAGACAACTGGGAAGCAAAATGTAGGTTTCCCCACCATTTCATTTCTGTGCTTTCACTCGGTAGAAGTTACCACTCAGATGAGTGGATGGGCCAGGACAGTTTTCTGCTCTGAGTTCCTACTCCCTTACGTTGAAATTATTTTTATTAGTTATATACTAATATGTTTCCTCTATACTGTATTTATAATCTGTTTGGCCAGGCTGTGCTGACTGTTTACTTGAGAGGCATGTTTATTGTCCCAGACAAATGGATTGGGCAGTGTAGTCAGTAGTAGATCTTGATAAAGATCACCACCAAAAACATTATTAAAACCAGTATTTTGTAAATAAATCTGTGGGGGTTTTATGTGATACTGGTGTTTTTCTCACAAAATGGGAAGAGATTGAGTCTTAGTGCCAAATGCAGTTATGTAATATTATAGGAAAGACATGAAACAGTCCTGAAAAAGCCAAATACAGTGCTAGTCTTGGAATGAAGAATTGGGAGAGTGCAGACCTATCAGTTGCAATTCAATATTGGGAAATATTCCAGAACAAATAATTAAACTATATATGCATTTCAGGAAGCTAGCAAAGAATGGCAGACATTTTCAGGGTGGATTTTTCAGGTAGAAATAGCATCAAATCAATTCAACTTCTTCTACCAAAGAGTAACACACTGTGTGAATAAGAGAATAAAACACAAGTAAGTGATTTTTAAATATGTTTATGTCAGTTATCGTATTCTCTTCTCACAAAGATGAAAGCAGATATTAATTGAAATTACTGGAGAGCAGCTGCAAAAACTGGTTGGAAAGGTTACCAATGTTCACTGTCAAAATGGAGTTTTAATGCACGACTTCTGGATTTGATCAGTATAGTGGAATGTAGCTTGCAGTCATGAAATGATTCAAGAACGGTAAAAACCAAGATAAAATTCAGCCCCAAATTTAGAAAATTTTGGGCTAAAAACTCAGAAAAATTGCCTAAGAACAAATGCAAGTTACTTCATTTAGGAATATCAATCTATATGAATGGGGATGGTTACAGTCAGCTAGATAGCAGTCCTTTAGGAAGAGGAGTTACTGTGGAATGTAAACTGAACATGACTAAATCACCACGACCAATCATCAAATTGTGAAATTGTAAAAGCCTTTCTAAAATATAGTTTAAACTACATGAAATAATCCCACTGCACTTCTTAGCACTCATATGTTCTCATCCAGTTTTTGACACTTTTTTGTCAGAATACAGCAGGCAAGGAGAGTTCAGAGTACAGCAATGAAAGCAAGCAGTTTAAAAATCTAACTTATGAGGCAAGATAAACTCTGAAAAATAAAGGACAAGGGCTAAGATAAAGAGGAAGGAAATTACCTCCTTTCTAATGGAAAGAGCAAGGATATGTAAGCTTACATTGCATGAAGAAAGTTCAGTAGGGGTTCTAATCTAGAGCTGAATTAAAACCAGTCAGGCTTTGAAAAGTCTGATAGTGTTTTGAAGTCACCATCATTAGAGCTTAGTGAACATGAACAAAATTAATAATTGCTGGAAATTAAAGATAAGGTTAACCCGTTTTGTGGTCTAGACCATCCTTTGCCTCCTTATGATTCCATCTCAATGATTCAGTAAGTGGAATTTGTGCTGAGCTCAGTGTCTTAAGATCCTTATTCTTTCACATACATTATTGTGCCTTCAGTTGTTCAGTATGTCTTCAGCATGTGTTGCTTAAATGTAATAAAAGTCTAGAAAATAAATATCTCAGAGTTCAAAAGGAAAAGTTAGCAAAACCTGATACAAAAGATAAATTTTAAAAACATTTTTGAAGAAAATGTAATCCAGTCATTTTTAGTAGTTACCAAGGATTAGAACTGTTATTAGTTTCTTAAAAATGCTGTCAGATAATACCATAATAACTGTAATTTTAGTTCTTCAGGAAAGTTACTTGATGGTTGTATTCCCACTACTACTCTATAACTACTATTCTGTGCATATAGGTATAGATATGTAGCATTTTTCTTTATACATGTTAAGTTACAAGCAAACCACATTAGGTAAATATTGGGCCATTTGTCTCGTGATATTACTGCCATTTTCCTCTGTGCTTATATTGTCTTCTTTGTTGCCCTCTTCTCCTCTGTCTTCCCTCAGTTTCCAACTCAGCGCACAATGGTTTTGAAGGAACTATTCAGAGATCACACCGGCCTTCATATGAAGAGAAAGTTTGCTTTGTAGCCACTGTTAGACTAGCTACACCTCAATTTATCAAGGTATGTACAAATGAAATCACCTTTATATAATTTTTTAATGGACTTCAGATGGAAAAACTTCAGAGAGAATGCACATGACATTTAAAATATTAATGAAAATCATAAGGAATTTTATTATATGAAACTGAGAGTGTCTGTTTCTTCAAACAGGCTGTTATGCAAAGTATCAAAAAAAGTTATGGTGAATGCTAATTCTAAGTAGTCATATAAAATAGTAATATGCAGGAAATAAATTTGGAAGAAGTCCACAGGAATTGTTTAAGATTAACTTAAAATGAAAGATTTCATCGAGATCCCACTTCCACTGGAGAAATTATTAATTTTAGTTGAAACTTGGACATGAATTTTGTGTTACTGATGGTCTTGCTGCAGTTTGACACAGAAGTAAATCTGGGAGGGCTTAATGAAAGCTTGCATTACTTGTCAGTAAAGAGTTGGGTATGAGGTAGTAGAAGTCCTTTGTTTTGTTTCAATTTATTCAGTAACTCAGTTGTTAGAACATTTTGTTTATCTGCTAATGTGCAATGTGAAGGTATCTTTCCAAGTTCAGAATTGGATGTGTATGAAATTTGTAGATCACTAAGTATTATCTCCTTCCTCAACAAAATCAGTAAAAATAAATACTCAGGGTACAGTACAGTATAGCCTATGATTGTGATTCAGATTACATGTTTTATGCAAATATATGATTCAAGCTACAGAATAGTCTGCTATCTAACATTTGTTCTTGGAATTCAGTAGTAAAGTAATGCCATGAAATGTATGTGACCCATTGCTGGGCCCAGCTGTTTTCTGTAATACAAGAACTCTGAACACTTAAAGATTCTGCCTCTGAGTTTAGAGCACTGATGTCTTAAGCTGAAGACTGTTTGTGGTAGCTTCTGAAGACATACTTTGCACTTCATAAGTATAGTAGGAGCCTATGGAGAAATCATATAAACTTCTTCAGGTCTGTCAGGCTGAATAGGAATTGTGTATCTCCAGATACTATGCCAGAGAAAGTTTGTTTTTTATTTTTCCTGAAGCTGTGGAAATCTTTCATCTAAGACTTTCCTTTCCATGCAGGTCTAAGTAGTGTTCTTCTGTTATGCCTACAGTTGGTAGAGATGTTAAATGTGGGATTTTTGCTTCACGAAATACTCAGGGAAAAAAGACCAACCAACATTTGCAAATACTTTTATCTTTTAAAGTCTGATGGTTTATAGTAAAACTTCTCTGTTTCCTACTTCTGAAAGTTGAGGAACATCCATTTATGATCTTCAGGTCTCTCAGTCTCCTGTGGGCTGAAACCTTACAGATTATATACTCTGGTCAAAGTTTCATTCCTGTGCCTGAACCTCTGAGCCCTTAGTGCCCAAGGAAGTTTTCAACGCTGTTCACCTGGGAAATCTTCTTGTGAAGAAGACTAATGTTAGAGTGAAGCCTTAATCTGACAATACCTGTTTATACTCTTCTGATACCTTCTGTTATTATTGAGACTAGTGTTGACTAGACTCTAGCAAATAAGTGTAAGGAACTTTAACATCCCCATAACTTCATGCATGATGCAGCCAGTAATGAGATGTGTATTTTAGTGGTTGATTGCCTTATTTAAGGTAGAACCTTCCTGGTCATCTGTCAGTTATTATCTTTATTTTGGATGGTATATGGTTCTGGATTATTTTTTTTCCCTAGAATATAATTTCTCAAGGATATACAGTGCTTTTTTCACCTTTAAAGTTCACATTTTTAGGTTATGCATATGACCCCATCACTTTTGTAACAAATTATGCCACAGATTTTGCTCCCCAGTGAAGGCATTTGGTTCTATACATTTTTTAAAACATTGAGGCAGGATCAGTAATCCTGCCTATCAATAAGGCAGGATTAATCCAGGCAAAAGGATTCTTTCTACTAGAATACTTTTTGTTACAAATGAAAGTCCTTTCTTCACTAGATGCCTTGTTGACAAGGCAGTGTGCTCATCTGCTCACACCTGTCATGAATATTATGTCAGTTCAGCAGCAGCTTCCATATTGCACTTTTTGGAAGAGTCTTGTAGTATCTGATCATCAGTAGATTCTAATGTGTTCCTGGCACTGGGAATACCATTTCAAGCTCCTAAAAATGACAAACGTGTGCATGTATCCAAAAAAAAAAAGATTTACTGATCTTTAATTTTATTGTAACTTCTTTGCGGGGTGTATTTGTAGGTATGCATGTATTCCATCATCCATCTTCCTTTCCGGAAGGTATTACCAGAGGAGTTTGCAAAAGAATTGACTGGCTTGGGATATGTGGTCTTGTTAGTGTCTCTGCATGAGGCACAGTACTTGGTGGGGCATCTTTACCTCCTGGAAGAGGACAGTAGAAATAGAGTGACATGCGTTTGTACATTTAAGTGGAATACATTTAGAACAACGTGCAGAGTACCTTGAGGTTTTGTTGTAATAGTGGCAATACAATCATTCTCTTACTTGTTATGAGTTCTAAACATAAGAATAGCGTGTTATTTATAGTATGTGTCTGTGCCCTCAAAGAGATTTAGAGTACTCTGTATTCACTAAAAAGGGAAGAATCCTGTTCCTAAACTCAGAATAATGTGACCATTTTACTAATGTTTTTATCTATTTTAAACATAGACTGTAATCAGAGTGTCTGATGGGAGTGTTTCATCTCTTCTTTAGCCTGTTACAATTTGAAACTGTAACTGCAGGAACTGTTGATTTCTGCTTGTACTACTATGTAGATACTGAGCTTGAGTTTAATCTCATGCCATGGTTAGTCCATTTAAATCAACCAAGTGTCAGCCTGGCACAACTGAGATTAGATTCTGTCTCAGTACTGTGCATCTAAACAAGCAAAAACAATGAAGCTGTTTAAAATAATATAACTAATGTTATCTACTAACTTTAGGTACGTCTGAATTTTCAAAGAGCTTATGAAATAGAATAGAGCAGTTTTGAGAGAGATTTTTATTTTTTTACTTTTTAGGAAATGTGCACTGTTGAAGAACCCAACGAAGAGTTCACATCTAGACATAGCTTAGAATGGAAGTTCCTATTCTTGGATCACAGGTGCAATTCCTTCTATGTTTAGCAGCAATAGTAGCTGAATCACAGTGGTGGCTGTAATATTTAGAGTTCACTAATCAGCATTAACTACTCATAGCTTGTGTTGGGTTTAATTTTTAATTTTTTTCAGAGCACATACTATAAACAAGAAAGCTTATATAATTAAATAATTTTGGTTTGGGTTGGGTTTTTTGTGTGTGCATGAAAATAAAATGACTATTTTTTTTATTAATTAGGGCACCTCCCATAATAGGTTATCTTCCATTTGAAGTTTTGGGAACATCAGGCTATGATTATTATCATGTGGATGATCTAGATAATCTGGCAAAATGTCACGAGCATTGTAAGTACAACTAAATCACTAAAATGAGCAAGTTTGTTAAATTGTACAACTGTTCTGGTGAAAATCTGTGATATATTTGAGTGGTCTTTTCTCCCATTCAGTTGATGTTTTTGTACAGCTGATCTTTATCGATATTTTGTCTTTTGATATAGAACTATAAAACTTTATCTTGTCACTCCAGGGTTTCATTGTGGTAAATTGGAGTGCACAGCTCTATGACTAACACTTCTTCAGTTCTACCAATAGTATTTAAAAGGCTCTATAATGTTTAATAAGTGCAAACGTGTAATAGCATAAGCTTTTTGTTCAGCTGTGTTTTATTTCATAAAGCTGTATTTAAATTCTTTGCACATAAATTTTTCACAAATGTAAAAAGCCCCACAAAAATGGAAGTGTGAATTCTGCAGTTATTTGAAAAATGCAGCTTACATTTTTTTTTGGTAGAAAATTTTAAATCAGTTCTTAGTCATTGTGATTATACTGAATTTAGACGTGGTTTTGGGCCAGATGAACCTGGGAAGTAATGTTTTTTTATGTAGCTGGAATATTTACAGCCTGGAAAGACAGTGACCTTTGTTCTTCATTTTTATAGTAATGCAATATGGGAAAGGGAAGTCATGTTACTACAGATTCCTTACAAAGGGACAACAGTGGATTTGGCTGCAAACACATTACTATATCACGTATCACCAGTGGAATTCCAGGCCAGAGTTTATTGTCTGTACGCACACTGTTGTAAGGTAGGTTATTTTTTAAAAAATCTATTTTAGAGAAATTGTACTGGCATGCGAGCTGTATTGCTGGTATTTTTGGAGGTAGAGAAATCATAGCAGTTTAAAGAACCATTGGAAAATTTCCTGAGATATAAGCAAGGTAGATTTGTGGAGTTTGTTTTTTGAGGTATATTTTTTAAACCATCCAACAACATAGTAGTCATACTTGGTTTGTTCTTCTAGTTACGCAGAAGTTAGAGCAGAAAGACGACGAGAACTTGGTATTGAAGAGTCTCTTCCAGAGATAACAGCAGATAAAGTGAGTATTTTATATAATTTTATTTTACTTAATTCATACAAAAAATAGTAACTAAACAAATATACAGCAGCAAAAAGTGTTTTATCCCATTTGTCCCCAAATATAGTAATTATTCGATCTCTAAATAATATGACTATTTAAAATGATTAAAGAATTCTAGAAAGAGTGTTTGTTTACTCTGTCTGTAACACTTACCTTCCTCTTTTCAGGAGTTAATGTGCATGTAGTTATAACATGGCAGCACCCATAGGTTCTTATTAAAATCTGATTTCTGTAGAGTTAGATTAATAAGTAAATGTTCTTCCTTACTGGAAGTACCCATAATCTGAAAAACTGAGGTCAACATACAAAGATGGCTTAAAGGAATTCACAAGAGGAAAGCAGGAACTGTTCCATTGTGTAACTCTGTCCCAATTCTTAGAAGTATACAAAATTCATTTTGAATTAATGTCCTGGAAGCTCAGTGAACCTTAGATAAGCCATCTTGTGCAGATGCTCTGTCATGTTTTACTCTGACAGTTCAGAAATGTTTTCCCTTGGCAGTTTATTAAGTTTCATATGTTGGTGCTCCTTCCAGTGGAACAAACTCATCCTTTCTCAAAAGAATAAGCAGTTCACTCATAACACTGTTGCTCAGAGTGAACTGAGTTGCTAGAGAAGGAGGACAGCTCAGTAGTTAGTTTGTGGCCTATGTCTGCATGCATTTAGGTTTCTAGGCTTATATGGCTTTGGTTTCTAAGGATAAAAGCTACAAATGGAAAGTAAGCTTACAGCCATCAAACAGGCCACTACTTCTGCATGGTCACCTGTGTAAGGGGGTTGACTCAAACAGCATGGTCTTAGATATTTTCCAGCAAAACACGTATTGTGTGCCAAATCAGATAAATAATTGTTGTTTGTGTGTGTCTCTTCAGAGTCAGGACTCTGGGTCTGACAATCACATAAACACAGTGAGTCTCAAAGAAGCACTGGAAAGGTTTGACACCAGCCCCACACCTTCTGCTTCCTCCAGGAGTTCAAGAAAATCTTCACATACTGCAGTATCGGATCATTCATGTAAGCACCAACTGTTGAAAATAGAATTGCATTCCTAGCGAAGGCTTTCTCTACTCAATGTAGTTAAATAAATAACTAGCAGTTAATAATCATTTTATGAGAAGTGTGCAAGTGAAAATGTCCTTTTTGATGGTTCAGAGATCTGCAGACTACTCTGAAAAAGACTTCTACATCTAGAAGTACCATATCAGACACTAGAACACCCTATTCCAGTCCTTCAGATCGCACTACTGTTGGATAGTCAGGGTAAAAAAAAAAAGGCCAAGCCTTAAGGTTGTTTTTTTTTTAATTATTCATGAAATATGTAATTTGATTATTGCATTACAGAATTGAGATTACTATAAACATGTCTCTTTCTATTCTAACTCTCGACATTGTCAGCAACACCAACTAAAATGACAGTGGACACTAGCACTCCTCCAAGGCAAAGCTTATCTGGTCATGAAAAGACTGCACAAAGAAGATCATCTCTGAGCAGTCAGGTAACTTCAGAGGAAAATTTTGTACTTAAACAGTAGAGTTCACCTTTAAAAGCTATAACCTTTATTTTATTTCTTCTGAAAGCATGTATTTTAAACTGTAAGAGTTTCGCTTGGAATATGTGACTCTCTGGATTGCATTATCAATATGCAACTTTGGTATACTAGATTTAAGGGAGTACAATAATTAAGCATAAACGTATGTAGTTTTTGGCATTTGTGTTTGCAAGATTGTGTATGAATCTTTGCTTTCACTCACACATAACCACTTTCTATAATTCTGTGTTTTTAATATACATACACACACACACATATATATATATATATATAAAATTTCCAACATAGTGCTGTGTGTGTCCCTATAGAGAATTCATACAAATTTATGACTCTTAAGAATATTAGTACTTTCATATACTTTCTGAAATCTTAGTAGTGTGAAAAAATGTCATACTTAATGTACTTGGTGCTTGTTTTCACGTTGAACTAATACATTCACTTCAAAAATAGAATGCTTATTAAAACATGTATTTGTTAATGTAAGAATAAGTCAAAGATGTCAACTTCCAAACATGTTGAAGAAGTTTCTCCCTTACCGCAATTAAGACTTTGAAAACATTTGTAATTGTAATTTTTGTTTTATGCCTATGGCTTTTATATGCTTCTAGCAGTGGAAACATTATATATATATGTATATATATAAAATTTAGATAATCAATTGCTCTTGTTTTCTTAATTCTCGAATAATTAAGGTTAGATATTCAGGAAAAAATTTACTAGTTTTTATGAGATGTTCATATGGTGCTGTTTTGGATTTGACACTTCATATAAAGAAATACTTTGCATCAAGTATGAAGTTCATTCTCTTATGATTATGGAATAATTTTTTTTAATCCTAGTCTTTAAGCTCACAGTCTCTTGGACAACCAGTAGCACAGCCAGTGATATCTCAGCCTGCAACTTTACAGCTCCAGTCTGGCATGACCCAGGTATGGATTAACTTAGTTTATTGTTTATTATTTTTTAAATAGTCTTGTTTTCCTAAAGAACAGTATTCTCCTGGAGAAACTGGCTGCCTGTGGCTTGAATGCATGCACTGTTCAGTGGGTAAAAAATGGGCTGGGTGGCCAGGCCCAGAGTGCTGACAAATGGAGTTAAATCCAGCTGGCAGCCAGTCACCAGTGCTCAGTACTGAGGCCTGTCCTGTTTAACATCTTTACTGATGATCTGGATGAGGGGATCGAGGGCACTGTGAGTGAGTTTGCAGATGACACCAAGTTGTGCAGGAGTGCAGGAAGGCTACAGAGGGCCTGAGGGCAGGAATGCTCTGCAGAGGGATCTGGACAGGCTGGATCAATAGGCCAGTTGTACGAGGTTCAACAAGGCCAAGTTCTGGGCCCTGCACTTGGATCACAGCAACTCCATGCAGCGCTACAGGCTTCCAGAAGAGTGGCTGGAAAGCTGCCCAGCAGAAAAGGACCTGGAGGTGCTGGCTGACAGCAGCTGAACATGAGCCAGCAGTGTGCCCAGGTGGACAAGAAGGCCAATGATATCCTGGCTTGTATTAGAAATAGTGTGGCCAGCAGGACCAGGGCAGTGATCATCCCCCTGTACTAAGCACTGGTGAGGCCGCACCCCGAATGCTGTGTTCAGTTCTGGGCCCCTCACTGAAAGAAAGACATTGAGGTGCTAGAGCATGTCATTTTTGCTCAGCTTTTAATTTATTCATTGCACTACAGCCTGTGTTTCAGTTTTCAGCACAATTAGGAGCTATGCAACATCTAAAGGACCAGCTAGAGCAAAGAACACGCATGATAGAGGCAAATATTCATCGGCAGCAGGAAGAGTTGCGTAAGATTCAAGAGCAGCTTCAAATAGTTCATGGTCAAGGACTCCAGGTGAGTTAGTCTAATGCTTACATGTTTCATCTGTAGAGAATTTAGGCATCTGAAATGAGACTTGGGCACTTAATTCCAGAATGTGATCCTCCATATCTCCTGTCAGCTGCCATCAGGCCTAATATGCCTAAAATCCATGGTATCTGAAGCTACTGTTCCAGAGGTAGCAGACATTTTACTTCTGAATATATCTGGAAGTGCCCCAGTATATCTGTTCACTGTTGAGCATCTCAAGCCTAGCTTATGCCTTAACCTAAAGGTAAAAGGGTGCAGTAGTTGTTAATTCTTGCAGAGTTTTGAAGCCATTAAAATATTAATAAAAAATCTGCAAGATAAGCATCTCTTTCCTCTTTTAGCTTGAGGGTGTCAAATTCATGCCTTTTGTCTCTTAAATTGTCCTAACTATCAGGCTGAATGGTTCTACTTTGCATGGTAAACTTAAAGTAGTTACTGAGCCAGAAAAACAAGAAGTCTAGAGGATTCATTACTTAGTCTAGCAGCTGACTACCTGATTTCTGATTTATTTATTTTTTTTAATCAGTATGTATTTTTCTAATTTTGTCATTCTCTTTTCAGCAGCTATGTTTGGAAGAAAAGAATGACCCAATTGGGTTTTTCTAGTTGAAAGAAAACCCAAACCAAAAAATGATCACCCCAAACTAAGACACATTTTAAGGAAATAATCTAAATATTTTCAGTGTGGATTATGACTTAAGAGTAGAAAAAAATACTTCCTGGAAGTACTGAATATGTTGCTTAAATTCTGTTGGAAGAGTAGGAGTTTCTGGCATGTGTCATTTTCAGTGTTCTCTGATGTCTAGCATAAGTGTGCCAGCAGCGAACTGCCTTACTGATGTCTCAGAAGGAGAGATTCACAGCTCTCTTCCTGTGCAGTGTGGAGGGACCTTGCTCAGGAATGTGGAAACTAGAGAAAATACTTAAGTCTTGTGCATTGTCTTGTTGTAGTTGTGGGCCTAACCTTTTATAAAGAAACAAATATTTTTGTGCTGAATTCCGTTTATTACAACTATGTTGGAAAGTTCAGTATAATCATTATGATTCCCTGATTGTCCAGAAGACTGTGTGCTTGGTGCTATGCCTGGATCTATTGATTTGGAGATTTTCTTTATTTGAATTAGTGTCATAGCTGAAGGTCCTACAAATAGAAATGTAATCTCAAGGATGTTTTGTCTTTAGATAGTTGTAGAATACATTACCAGGTAGTTTCTAAATAGTACTTTTTCTTGAAGAACAAATATTGAACCTTAATGCTAGAAGTCAGGATTCTGAGTCTTATCATTTAGAGCAGAGTCTCTGAATACTGACCCTATAACTTGTGGAATTTTTTAAGATGTTCTTGCAGCAGTCAGCTTCTGGACTCAACTTTGGTTCTGTGCAGCTTCCTTCTGGAAATTCTTCAACTGTTCAGCAGCTTACGCCAATAAACATGCAAGGTCAAGTTGTTCAGACTAATCAGACTCAAAGTGGGATGAACACAGGCCATATAAGTACTCCACACATGATACAGCAGCAGCCTTTGCAGAGTACTGCAACACAGGTAAAATTCCCATTATTGATTTTGCTGGATAGAGTATATGCTCAAACCCACAGCTGAAACACAACCCTGACATTCCCCTCTCAAATTTCTTTTGAACAATGTCCATTGAGTCATTGATTTCTTCATGTTCTAAGCTTTGCAATTGAAATGTATTTATGTTCTTGATAATGCAATTTCAGATCTTGTTTTTATTTCAAGACTTAGGCATGTAAATAATTGATAACAAGTAGCTTTTTGGAAAGACCAGTATCAAGGAAACTTTTAGCTTGCCTTTTTTTGAATGTCTATGAATTTTTTTGTGACAGAACACATAACATGAGATTTGTGAATTTAAAACCCAGTGTTGTGACAGAAAATAACTAGAAAAGCATAGGAACGGGACTAGTGGATGTTGGTGCTTCTGGAGTTGCATGTTCTGCTTTTCAGCACTTTCCATCAGATGTGATAGGTGTATGACATCTATAATATAATAGCCTTTTTCTTCTGTGAGTTCATTCAGTTTTTTTCAATTCCATGTAAACTTTTGAAATTGCAGTATCTTGTAGTGAGTTCTACAGCTTTACTTTTTATGAAATGTGATAATGTTTGCTTTTTTAAACATGTCACCCATTTCATATCCTGGGAAACATATTGAGCAGCTCATCACTTTTCATCTCAGTCATACGTGATTTTCCTCTGTCAGAGGTATCCCCATAGAAGCCTGTTCCTCATCTTGAACACTTGTAATGGGTTTGACCATTATGTGTATGGAGGCTCCTTATACATTTGATCTCAGTGGTTGCCTTCCTCTGGACCCTTATCCACATTCCATACTTCTTTCTTTTTGAGATTTGTAAGGAGGCAGACTAGCGGTGGGCAGTATTACAATCTCAACAGTAAGCTAGTTCCAAACATTTGAAGTAAGAAATCGATTGACATGATGTGCACATTTTAGTCTTAAGTTGGGCACAGAGATGATAAAGGAGTGAAAAGATCATCTTGATAGTCCTATGCAGGGCCAGGAGTTGGACTTGGTGATCCTTGTGGGTCCCTTCCAACTCAGCATGTTCTGTGAATAAAAAGTATGCAAGTACCCGAAAAATCTAGGAAAAAACCCAAACCTGAACAGGAGAACAGGTTAATGTAAAAGACTCAGATGATCCAGTCCCACTTCCAAATCCTCAGTCAGAGGATACCTGTGTACTTTAAATTAAGAATTAATTTGAATAGAAAAAAACACTGGCAGTTGTGAAGTATGGCCAATGACAATGAAGAGGACAGCTGTAGTACTTGGCTATTTTCAACTTACTATCCCAAAATTTCTTTCCAGCATAGTCAACAAAACGTACTTAGTGGACACAATCAACAGTCTTCTGTTGCCAGTCAGTCACAGAACACAGTCTCAGCACCTTTGTATAACACTATGGTGATTTCTCAGCCAACAACGGGAAATGTGGTCCAGGTTCCTTCTAGCTTACCACAGAACAACCAGAACGCTGCTGCAGTAGCCACTTTTACACAGGACAGACAAATCAGGTAAATCTTCAAGACCAGTATTCAAGATGACTTGTCATCATGGTATGCTTATGTAACTGTATCATATACAAAAGGAACTAAAGTAGCATTAAAAAATAAAGTGATTTGTATTTTAACTATATAGATACAACTCTGAAACTAAACTTTGCCCAAAATAATGTTTGCAGCTTATCAAAATCCATGTTGTTACAGCAAAGTGTGACTTTGAGAAATCTGCCTTTCTCAAGTGTATGTGATGCTTCATATATTT
Organism: Manacus vitellinus; assembly: GCF_001715985.3. Taxonomy (NCBI): domain Eukaryota; kingdom Metazoa; phylum Chordata; class Aves; order Passeriformes; family Pipridae; genus Manacus; species Manacus vitellinus. The sequence goes on along the minus strand of NW_021938789.1, from coordinate 22,217,662 downwards.
TTTTCCCCTAAAAGGACTCCAAATGTCTTTTTCTATTAACAGATTTTCTCAAGGTCAGCAACTTGTAACAAAACTTGTCACAGCCCCAGTGGCATGTGGAGCAGTAATGGTACCAAGTACTATGTTTATGGGACAGGTGGTGACAGCTTATCCCACTTTTGCTGCCCAACAGCAGCAGACACAGACTTTGTCAATAACACAACAACAGCAGCAGCAGCAGCAGCAAAGTCAGCAAGACCATCAGCAGCAGCTCACCACAGTTCAACCACCAGCTCAGTCACAGCTGACCCAGCACCCCCAGCAGTTCCTACAGGTAATGAATGCAGAGTTCCCTACAAATTTTTCCAAATCGTGACACTTTCAGCATTGCTAGGTTATCCTAGAGGCACTTTACCCGAAAACTGAGCACTTAAAATAAGTTTATTCTGTAGCTGTTCTCAAAGATCTTGTTACTTAAAGAAGAAGTGGTCTTTCCTGCAGTTTCACTCCATATGTTGTCCTGTGTTATATCTTTTCCCCTTTGAGTTGCTGCTCTTAATTGAGCATGGCATGAAAAAAACAGGTGTTTCCCTTTAAAACAACTTACATTTTCTTTGCATTCACGTATTGATGCAATAAGGTATGAGGGATGATGGTCTGGAAAGCAGCACACAGCCCAAAGCAAGACATGTCCCAGTAACATGAGGCATGAACATCTGTTGAGGCTACAGGGGAGGCTGAGCAGTATGGAACCTTCTAAGCAAGAGAGTAGAGAACTGTGTTTTAGTGGAGAAAGAAGATTGGATCAAAAGAGAAGGAAGGCAAACCCCAAAGTCTAGAAATAGGAAATATTGAAAAGAAACAGAAGGTAGAAGGAATTGATGGGGAAGTCTGCTGCCATTTGTTGATTCCAGTTGATTGCTGGCAAATAGCTCACCCAGTAGCTGGTGTTGGTGGGGGAGATGTAGTGGTGACTAAAGCACTAGAGGAGAAGTGCGTCCAAGAAGACGTGGGTTCAAAAATCTTAATTTTTCTTCTGATGTTGCCTTCTCCAAAGAAAGGTAAAGTCTATGTAAATGTAGCTTGTACACCTTAACATTCTTTTAACTGCTCTGGAAAGGTCAAATTATTTGTGTTTTTTTGTTTTGTTTTTTTTTTTTACTCTTAAAGAGTATATGTAATTAAAAAATCTTACTTTTGCAAGTATTCCTTACTATGTGTGGTCTCCCATTTGCAGTAAATTTGGGATCCTGTGCATAGGTGGAATAGATACAGATGCAGTAAGTAATTGGAGGCTTAACCTACATTTATATGCACAAGGAATGAATACATTCTGATTAGGACTGAGTACAATTTCCTTTCACTAGGTCACTGACAGAAAATATTGACTTGTTGAAAGAAGTTTTTCATGGGAACATACCAATTTCAGTCATGCATCAGGCAAATGCTTTTCAGCTGCAAGCTGACTCTCAACAAGAGATCTGAAGCATACGTAGTGATTTCAGCTTCAGCACTCACTCATTTATGTAGAGGGAGACTCAAACTGAATCAAACCAGAGTGCAGATTGGAATGCGTTCTCTGACAAATCAGATAAATATTTTAGCAACAGTGCTGTTTAGCAGGTTGGTTGCTGTATCTCTGTTTCGAAATTCAAAAGTTTGCACAACTTTAACTTAATCCTGGTGAAACAGATTTGTGAAAAAAGATCTCCAAAAGTCTGTTCCTACCCTAGAAATTCTTTCTAGGCAAAAGTTTAGTATTTTTAATAAAAACTATTAAAGTGCTAGAATTTGAAGTGCAGCAAATGCTTCTGCTCGCTGTGGCTTCTTACAGTCTGATTCTGTAGGTGGAGCAGTTGTAGTTTAGCTTCTGCTGCAGAATGTTTCAGGATTGAGATGTCATAGTGCATTTGTACCCCTCCTTCATTGCTTTTCTTCAGTAAATCATTTTTTTGTTCTAAGAAGAGTAATAGTAAAACTAAGTACCATTTTCAGTAGTAATAAATCTCCTTCAAAGGGGATGTTTGGGTCTGCAAATGTGGCATTTTTTTTTGACTGTGTATTTTGTCTGTGGGGAATAAATGTGATCTATGCTAAGTCATGCACCATTTTTTCATTTGACTGCAATGAGATATCTATTCAAATAGATTCCTTAAGCCCTGCTATGCTCTTGTGGTTTGAAATGGAGACATTGCCACACATTCCTACCCATCATCACAGGAAATTACAATGACAGCTTACAGCTACTTTATAAATTTAATCAGAGCATCTGACCAATTTATCAGTATGAACTAATCTTTGCATTGTTTGCTTACCTTAACTAACCAAATCTGAAGTTTATTTTGATCGAACACTTACAAAAAGTTAAAAAGCAGTTAGGCCTGTATTTTTCTGTGTGGCAGGAAAAATAATCTTTTTCTATTTCCATGTTTTAGACATCCAGGTTACTTCATGGAAATCAGTCAGCTCAGCTTATCCTCTCTGCTGCTTTCCCACTACAACAAAGCACTTTCACTCAGTCCCACCACCAGCAGCATCAGTCTCAACAGCAGCAACTGTCACGACACAGAACTGACAAGATGAGTGACCCTTCTAAAGTTCAGCCACAGTAGTGTGGAGCTCTGCCTCTTTTTGAAGCAAACTGCCAGGAGGGGCTGCTCCCCAAACAGTTGCACTGAAGCTACAGACGTAGCAGTTCGAAGGCTTTCTGTCACCTAATTGAGATCTACTTCTGACTTCAGGAATCTGTTAAGCCACAAGATAATGATGGGGACATGGCCAACTTTGAGAGTTGCCCCAGTTTCTGTGTTCTAAAGGATTTGCTGCCATGTTTTAATTTGTCCAGGTGAAATCTCCAAATGTGACTGAAATGAGAGTGATGCTGAAAATATCGGTATTTTTATCAATCCTATACATTTTTAAAGTATTAAAATGGACATGGAGCAATTGTTTGAATTAGCAGAAAAAAATGCCAGGAATATAGTCCAAAAACCATCTAATTTTTTTTCAGATGATTATGGGACAGTAAATATTTTGAAAATGTTGTGTGAAATCCAGTTCTCTGTTGTACAGATGCTGTAAAATATTGTGTATATGTCTGCATAAAAGGAGAAAGAGCAAAATATTTTATATGATGCATGAAAATGTAATCTGTTATTTGTAGGTTTGAATATGTTTCCCTAAATTCTCACACCATACTCAGACTAATGTTTTCCTCTGTTCTACCCTTTTGTTTACAACATGATGCATCATTATTTTCACCCTTAATGTGGGCACAAGTCTCTTGTTTGTGCTTTGTCTGTGATGTCAGGGTTTGTTCGGTGAGGTATAGTGTGTTGGTTAGTTGACTTCTTGAAGTTAAATTATTGATGAAGCTGTTTGAACTGGTGATCATGCATCAGGGTTCAGGACATTCAGATTCATGAATATCATCCATAATTTCATAATGAATTCATAGTTTTATTTGAAAAATAGGAATTTGCACTGCTTTCTTGCAGATGGTTTGGAATTTTATTCCCCAAAGCTATCTTTTGATATAGTTCATAGTTGGAAATATTTATGTAAAAGGTTTAAAAAAAATGACAGTAATTTTCAAGAATGTTTCAGTTATAGGAGTAATTTGCACAAAAATATATTTACATTTAATAACCTTTTGGGCACTTTTTAACCACTTTCTCTGTGGTGAGAATTGTAACTTGTTAAAACATGTTGGAATCTTTTTATTCTCCTTCAAAAATTAGTCAGAACTAATTCAGGGTCATTTTAACAACAACAAAACCCATAGTGCCTTGATTTTAATTCAGGTGATAATGTTGAACATCTTGAATTACAATGTCTTGAATCTGTAACCATTTTCAATTTTGAAGTCTTAGCACATTGTCAACCAAACTTGTGTATCTACTTCATAGATATTTCTGTATTGTGTTTATTTTAACAATGGAGTGAGTTGAGACCATGAATATTTTTGACTGGTACTCCCCCTCAGATAGTAGCCAGAAATAGAGGAGTCCCAAAAATCTCAGACCTTTAAGGTAATACTCTTAAAAATAATTTAAAAAAACCCCAAACAAACTAAAAGTACAGGACTCCTTTTGCAGGAGGAGGAATAATAAGCTGATTTTTTTTTTTTTAGTAATTTTTGAAGCATTCAAAGTATGCTTTGGGGGAGATTGTGATTGCATTTAACACTAGCAGGCTATTGATTTGAGATACCACTGAACTAAGACTTCAGAAGGCAACTTCACTTTATAAAGAAAATAAAAAGTTCCAACAGATACGATGTGCTATTTAACTAAATGTTGGTAGGTTTTTATGGTACTAGTTTGTGGAAACCAGAACTTCAGAGGAAAAGGAATAAATGCTGATAAGATCTGATAATTAAAAACAAACAAAAAAACCCAACAGTAAAAGCAGTTAAAATTAGTACTAGCGAGAGAAAGCTGGATTAATCTTGAATACTGAAGAGGAGTTGAATGAATGTAACCAAATGGTGATGGTCCATTTTGTACTGTGGAACAGTTTGATTGTATTACTGGATGAACCAAACCCGCAGGAGGTTATACGAGTTTAGCCAAGCCTTTGATGCATTTGGTTACATTTTGGGGCTAGCCTCTGCCTCTGCACGTGTCCCAGCATTAGATCTTTGTTATTCCCCAGTCATAAAGCAAATATTTGGCACCAAAAAGCCAAGCAGTGAACAAGAGAGTGTGAGAAACACAGTACCAAAGAGAATCAGATTGCTCTCTGCTCCAAGAAGCCTACTGCAACCTGGAGCAAGGAACAGATGCCAATACCAAACCGCAAGAAACACTTCCCCTACTTTAAAGGGATTTCTGGCATTCTCCAGACTGGGATAATTGTCAGAGACCTGTTTCTGTAAAGTTCTAGGTAAAGAAATCCTGCCTTGCTCTGCTATCCCTACCACTCCATCCCACCTGTTTCTATATGAAGCTGCGTTGACTAGAGGTCTGTGCTATCAGTTCTTTGCCTAATGAAAAATAGGTTAGATACAAATTTTTTAAACCAATTACAATGAAAATATAGCACTAAAAAAGAAAAGTGGGAGAGCTTTAATAGTACTGTTAGAACTACTGAATAATGGTAAAATAGGTGTATTAAACTATTATACTGAGAATTACAGAAATTAGAGATACCAGCCAGACAGTTAATGATGCAGCTTTTTATATAAAGCTTTGTTTAAACTTCTCTTCCCGTTTTCCCCTTCCCAAATACTCTGGTGTGCTGCTATAGGTCTGTTGGTAAAAAGGCTAAACTAGAAGAGAGAGAAATTAGATGATATGATAGTGTGGCTGCTGAAAGAGAACTATAAAAATGTATGCTTTGACCAAGAAACTTTTTGTAACCTCAGAGAGAGGTCATTCAATTACAGAACTACCAGCTAGTAGAGAAAGGATAGAAGATGGGGAAATTCAAAGAAACTGGAAAAACATGGCACACATTTGGAAAATTCCTGACACTAATCAGGCAAGCATTTTACGAAAGCAAGCATGTAGAATTTGGTCCAGATTGTGTGCAAGTATGCAGATGTGTTGTTTCACAGGTAGTGACTAAAAAGTGTATATTTATTTAATGGGTCTGCAGCTTTCCCTGTTGCTGAATCAGTTGCTGAATTGTCCTTGAATTTTAGTAAGAAGAGGACCAGCCTATTACCTCTTTCTTAATCAGCCTTTTGCTTCTGCCCAGCTCATTTACTACAGTCATAGATTTATTTTCAACATCCTGATAAGTAGCATGATAATGATGCTGTGATACTGCAGCAGGTTCTGGAGCGGAAATGTTACAGAACAACTCTGACAGAAGGGAAGGAGTCTGTTAAGGGCAGGATTGTATTTATGAAGAAATGGGCTGGTGATACATAATGGAGTGAAAAAGATGGCGTAGTTGCACAGAGTTTAGGAGACAGACATGGTTTACCTGCAATGGGTGAGGATTTGAAGAAAAGCATCTAGGATAACTTCAGAGAAAAAAGACTATAGCTATTTTTATATTATATTTAATATATATTATATTTGTATATAAATATGAAAGGATTCTAGTAGGAGCTCTCCATATGCCTTCCACTTCATCTAGAAGGTTTACCTTCTGCACTACAGTTCCAGTGTATCACCACCTTCTGTGGGCATCTTGCCTACTGCCAAACACCAAAATTAGTAACCCATTATCCTTACAAGAAATAGGTTTCATTTCAGCTTTATGTAAAAATGAATAAAGATATATCAGGCAGTTTTTCACAGGAAAAAGAAATTCTCTTAAGACTCAAATATTGCACTTTCTCTTTTTTTTTTTTTGAGTAATAACAAGCACTTTACTGAAAAGACTATTTGAAAAACAGTTTATTTCTTTAGTCAGTGAAACTGTTAAAAATGGGGGGGCATTGAGGAATAATGCATAGAACTGTCAAGAGAGACATTTCTGGAAAATGTTTCTTTAATAGGGTGATCCTTTGAGGCTTAAAGTGCAGGATTTACAAAGGCTTCTAAAGCCAGTTGCCTTTATGTTTTATATGGCCAGGGGAAGGGATTAGAGATGATAGCTTCCTTGAAAGGAGGCTTTTTAAATTGCACAGTTGCCTATGAGAGAGAATCATCTGGAGGCTCATTTGCCTGCTCAATAATTCTAAGTGTCCCTTAGGATTATAATTTGTGAAAATGTTCTGAAGGTTTAAAGTTGTGGCCTTTTTCAGATGTTAAAGTCTATTCAAGAACCATTCATATTTTCAGAGATTTAACCCAGGTATTGTTATGAGTGTTTTAAATGTCACGGCATCGGGAGATGTCAAACATGTCAGATTCATAAGCTTCTCTATTTGAAAAAATTATTAAAATTAGATATACAGTCAGAGGGCTGGAAAATGGTTATTTTGATTAAAAGGGAAAAGAGACTAGTTTTAATAATTAACCTTTTATTTTTTTACTTATCCCTGGTGGAAAAAGTTAAAGAGAATTAAATTAATTTGGATTAAAAAAAGGACATTTGAACAAATCATAGTAGATGAGACAGCTGTGAGAGAACATTTGAAATTGTCCATGAGACTGGATAGTTGCTTTTTCACTATGATGATTTTTAACACTACATTCCTTGTCTTTTTTTTTTTTCCTTTTTCTAAGCAGGTGATTTTAAGCTCTGCTACACTTCATGCTATGCCATCCGCATGAATTTTGCCAGCATGATATGCTATATTCAAAGAAAGTATACCTAAATAAAAAGGAAGGGGGAGAAACAAAACACTGTGTCTGAAAAAAATACTGTATGGCCTAATACAGAGACCCCAGCTATGACTGAGAGATGCTGCATTAATAGACAATCAATCATGGGTAATTATTTATGAAACACTTTTGGGAATGGTCTTAAAGGTGTAACTGCTTTGAAAGCAGTTGGTGAGTTGTCTTTTTCTAACGAGAAAGGTAAAAAATATTTATTTTCAAATATATCAGATTGAATTTTGAGTTTTTAAGCAGTGTTGATTTCACAGTGTCTTGGGTTTCAGTTTTGTTTTGTATTTTTTTAACTGGCATTAGATTTGTATACGTAAAAGAAACAGAAAAACCCTAGTGCCGTTCATATTGACGTCAGGAAATGTAGATACAGTTCCCTGGTGTTCATGTGACCATTACTAACTGTCAATTTTTTAACTGAATAAATGTAACTCATTTGAAATTTTGCTTTCTGTAGCTTCTAAGGTTCTAGAAGTTTTTTTTTCCTGAGTTGCTTGATGTCAGTTTTATCCAAGTTTCACAGTGGAGCGCTCTTATACCCTTCCCACGACTGTACCAAAGGCACTCTCTCTCCCCCACTCACAGAACTGACTTGTGAGAAGTTGCTTAATGTCACTTTTATCTTCTCTCCCCTACCCAGACAAATGACTTGTGAGATTTCAGTAAAAACGCATACTGTATTTTTTCCTTGTCTTCTCTCTGTATCTCTTTATAAACTGATGCCCCACTCTAAAGGCTAGAGACCTCTGATTTGTATGTTTACATTACTGCCTTGGAATTTACTCACACAGCACTTGTTTGAACATGCACAACTTAAAACTACTTTTGTACCTTCATGTGTACAGTCCCTGTTGTTGCTGAAGGATGGAGCAGCACTGCACAGTGTCTGGATGGGCATAGCCCTTCCCTCACTTCATGTCATGGAAAACACCCTTCTCTTTAAATTTCGTTTACCAGAAGAAGAAATACCCAGGGAGGGCAGTGAAAGTGTTAAAGAATAGTATTTTTAAAGGAGTAGAGATGGGCTGAAACATTGGCTGTGCCACCAAACAAGGAAGCAGAGACTTGCATTTAGGTGCGAGCAGAGCTTGTTGAGAGCATGAAGCTCTTGCCTGGAAATGCTGTGTGGTAACATGTAACCTCTCAGGGTGGTCTAACCTTCTTTCACTGATCAAAGTGTAAACATTAATAATCTCAAATCAATTAAATGTTCAAGGAAAGGTGGGAGGGAAGGAAATCTGTAATTGAAGCTGAATGCCTGGAGAAAACTATAAATAACAATTAGCCATTTTTACAGTCTGCAGTTCCTTTTTTTCTGTAATATCACACTGGATGCCCAGATGAAGATGCTGATCTTTTGCCTTCAGGAATTAAATACTTGCATAAGTTGTATATTACTTCTATATGCCACAAAGCCCCTGTGCCCCAGGAGAGAAACAAAATCAACAGTAGAAGTGCTGTAGCTGTAGTTAAGAACTGACTGTCAGCACCCACCAGCAGTAACACCAAGAGCGTGGTAGCAAGCAAGATTATCAGTTTTCTTAAAACTGAACTTTGGAAATATCAATATATTTTTCCATAAACTTAGCATGAAGAAGAGTGGTAATTACAACTCCTGCCACACCTGATGCAATGCCATTCAATGGCATTTTGCTGTTGTGCAAACTTGAAAACAAAGCTCATGTTTATATGAGAATGAAGCTGTTAAGTACTTGTAAAGATTAGCAATCCAAAGGTTAGTTGCACTTCTGAGTCTCAGGCATTAGTGATAGAAATTCCAGAAGATTTCAGCTATTCAAGGGTAGCAATATCAACACAGTCTTACTAGCTGTTCTTTCTAGCACACGGTCTCTGTCACTGTCAGACCCTCTGGCAACTATATTTTCACTGGGGAAGTAAATTTAAGTAATCCCAAAGAAATGCACAGCTATAGTACATGCCACATGCCTGTGGGAAATGTTACAGCTTAAATGTAACCTGTAACAGAAGGTTATGTTAGCAGAAGCCTGTAGCCATAACCTGCCAAGGGTGCTAACTTAGGGCCATATGAGGTAACCTCTGGAAAAATGCCACATCAGTACAGCAAGTGCCATTACACCTTTATTTCCATGTCTCTGGAAATTAAGGATAACTCAGGTTTTATTAGGATGAAACAATCTGATCCTCTTAATTCAAGATTTTTTTTAAACATACGGTATCTGGGACAAACACATAGAGAGACTAAACTACCAACCTTTTTCTAGAAATACACTGTAAAACTGCTCACTGAATCTCATGGCAGCGTTCCGGGCACTGTGCAGCCAGCCTGAGCTGGAGAAGCAGCTGAGGTGAGGGAGAGGCTGGAGGGCAGCAGGCTGCCTCTTATCTCTTGGGAAGTACAGCCCCTCCCTCACTTCAGGTTTCCTGACTTAGTGTCTTACTCATAGATCTCAAAACAGCAAGCATCAGCTCAGCAGACACACACGTGGTGGCAGTGCCCTGGGAAGAGCAGGCTTGCTTGTGATCTGGTTCTGTACTTTGGTTCAACAAGTTTCCTTTGAAAAACTTTGTCCTGGCAGGATCGAAGATTAGAAGTTTACCTTCATCTTTCCTAATTGCACTTTGCCATATACAGAGTATAGGCACCTTTGAAAACGGCAAGAACAAGCTTTTCTCATTTTAAACATCTCAGTTGATGTGAGGTGTTTTCCACCCCCATAGACCTGACCATTTTGTTTCTGTTGCCTGGAAATGAGGAGCTGGAGGCAGTGTGCACTTGCATCTCAACATACAGAGATGTAAATTCCTGCTTTAGATGCTGCCTCTGAGGTTCCATTGGCAGCAACTGAAAGTGGCTGCATCTCACCCCAGCAGGGAGAGCTGCAGGATGGATGGGAAACACATGTTGCAGATGCAACGGTTTGCAGAGCCTTCCTTCAACACTTGAGCTCTCACTCACCATATTTCACATTCTCCAGCCACAAAAAAACAAGAAATTGCATAGGACTGTGGCAACAAAACTTCAGCTGGTTACCTTAAGTGTTTCTTTCATATTCAGAAATGCAAGGCAACCCTTACCTCCCTTTAAAAGCAAAAGAGCACTATTATTTAGACTTTTTCTCTATTTTCTTCCCCCTAAACCCAGGCATTTGCTGTCATATGCCAACCAGCTCCTTCTCCAAAAGTACCACCATCTAGGAAGTGCTTATCCGTAATCATAGAATCATTACAGTTGGAAAAGACCTCTAAGATCATTGAGTCCAAACATTTAACCCAGCACTCTCCTGTTCACCACTAAACCATATGCTCCATTGCCACATCCACACGTGGGGTTTTTTTCCCCCACTTCAGGGATGGTGATTCCCCTGCTTTGCTGGGCAGCCTGTTCCAATGCCTAACACCCTTTTAGTGAGAAAAAGCCACGTGGGACATGTTACCTCACCAGAACAGCATCAATCCTGCTGTCTTGAACCTTGAGATCTTACAGTTCCCACTCCTGTGAACAGCTCTTCAGCTGACTAGGAGCCTTTTATGTATATACATATATGTGTATATATATATATATATAAAAATATAAATATATATGCACATACGCACTTTGTAAGATATTGCCTGTTTCTCGAGTATCCAGGTATTTTGAGATAGAACATCACCACACCTCCCCGATGGCAATATACTAGAAAGACCAGAAGTATGATGAAAGTTGCTAAAATCCCAGCCCCCAACCCAGCCAACAGGCAAGACATGGCCAGGCTGCAAGTGCTTTGAGACATAGTGGAGGGACAAGGCCACTGTCCAGTCTGTGCTGGAAACTGCACAGCAGACACAGCACAACTGAGAACATGTCAGCAGATCACCTGCAACAGGCTTCCATTGCACCCCAACTAAATTCTTTAAATTGTGGAAAATTCCATCATGCACTTGACCACATTAAATCACTGTAACTAGTAGCAACTACTAAAGCAACTTTCAAAGCTTTTACTAAGATTTCATGAGCTAATTTTATGCTAGATTTCCAATAACTCAATGTTTGTGCTTTAAAAAAAAAAAAAACCCCAAACCAGAATGTAAGACCACTATTCAAGCTAACTCCTACCTGCCTAGCTGGCCTTAGAGAGCAGCCAAATACATTGCTATGACTGGGCAAAAGTAGTACTTGTCATCTCAGTAAGTTTTTAAAATAAAAATGTGGAAGTTGCACAGGTTTGTTCTGCAATTTCACACTTGCCTCTGTAACCAACCTGTTAAAGAGCTTGATTTTTCTGATGATCCTGTTTTTATATCAAGATAGCATTAAAAGAAGTGCATATAAAGTTTGGGGAGCTTCTACAATTAGAGTATGGCAAACTGGTTTGGCTTTTTGGATTTTGAGCAAGAATTTTCAGCAGGATGACTGGTGGCACCACAGTTACTGTACCTGGGACACACCTGTATGAATGTCCCATAAACAGCTAAAAGTTTAGGCTCTTCCATTTCTGCCCCATTTTTACATGACCTCAGTTAGAAATGCACTCCACATAGGAGTTGAAATTCATCATGGACAGAGTGTCTCTTCTCAGGCTGTGGGAAAGAAGAGGCTACAGGTTTTGGCTGACTGGTTCAAAAATAAAAAAAAAAAAAAAAAAAAAAAAAAAAAAAAACAACCCAAAAAATCCCACCACCAAACCAATGCAGTTCCTTCAGACTAAGACATGAACATTTAGACCCAGAGCCTGGAATGGCAGCCTGTTTTCACCCCACTGTACATACCTGGTGTTGCACTTCTACAGTCTTAGAGAAAAGTGGCATTAAGGGGTTTTCTGGGTAGAGAAACTGAAGAGAAGGATTAGGGGCTGGTCTGTTTGTCATCTACAAATAGCGTGGTTAAATCTGTAATGCTTCAGCTTCAATAAAAGGCAGATTCATAACATTAGAAACCATGTCTTCTATTTTACAAGACTGCTACAGGGTAGATCTTAGTGGGTTATATAAGGCATTAGGCTCAGAATCCAACTCATCACTGAAGAGCAGAGATAAGCATGTATTTCTGCAACCCATGCATTTTCAGCACTCAACATTTTCCAAGTCTTTATAACACAGGCATTTGTCAGTATCCAAAATAAATTTAATAAACTTTCCTCACCTTAAGCATATCATCACCAGGTAAACCTTTGTGGTGGGAATTACAAGAGCCATCAAAAACAATACTGAAAATAACACAAATGGAGACACTATGTTTTATTAATACTCTTCCAGATTACATGTCTATTCCTAAAAAGAAAAAAAACAGGAACACATCTAAACCTAAGAATTCCATTACTATTCAATCCTGGGAATGGAACATTGTTAAGTTGGACCGCTTTTATTACTTTATTATTTTCCATATACATTAATATTTCAAAATTAAAAAGTCAAATCATACTAGCTCCAGCCAGATTGCATATTGAACACAGTAGGTTGTTAATCACCACACATCAATTTCCTGATAAAAATCCCTGATTAAGAAGTTTTCTCTCTAAATTAAGTTTATAAAATTCTGTGTTGGTTGGCTCAGCCATTGAATGGTATAGGAACTGCTCCCAAGTTTCTTGTTGCTTAGATTATCCAGCCTCAGGCACACCGTGGAACCAGTATCTTTGGAGGTGGAAGCCTGCAGTTTTCTCCTCAACACCTTCCAAGCAACATGGAATAAGGACAGTCTGCTTCGAGAGGCCTTAAGAATCAACTCTTGAAGAAACAGGAAAGGTGGTTGTGTGTAACAGAGGAAGAAAAGAGGAATTCTCAATATTTAGGAGAGTAGATCGCCAAACTCAGCTGAGCCAGGTCCAGCAAGCGAGAAAACCACTCAAATCCCATCACGGGAGCAGGCACCACAGCATAAACAAACCAGACAATAAGCAGATCTCCACTGCAGAAGCTGTCTGTAAATGCGTCAGTCCCATGAATCATCCGCTATAAAAAAATTCAGTGTCTCATCTTCAGCTCTTGTTTAACTAGACTTCTTTACATTATATACAAAAATGCACAAGGATAACTGCTTGATGCTTCCAATCCTTGTTCTTTTACAACAATGAAAAAATTTAAAAACCAGAGTCTGGACTTATAAATAGTGCAGAAAATGCAAATGCTAAGAAGACAATGCCTCCTATGATTGTCACTGAAAAGAAAACAGAAGCCAAGAAGAAATTAGATACCAAAAAGTAATTAACTTCTATGACATATTACAGATTTTTTTAAAAATAAATAAGGTTAATAAAATTAATAAGGTTATTTTTCCAAATAACCTTATTTTAAAATTTATGCTGCAAACAGTAGATGTTGTTTCTAGCTCAGTGTCAGGATGCCCATGTGCCAACCCACTGTCTAACTGCATCTCCAAGAATATATTCTGTCCCTTAAAAGGACAGAATTATTACTTGAGTTAGGATAAAACTGAGGTTAACACAAACTGTTGAGTATTTGGCTGTATGGCAGAAAGTAGGATACAATATTCCTATGCTGGAGCAAGCCATCACTTCAGAAACATAATTAGCATTTTTTTGCACAGTTTAGGTAACTACACTGAAAGAAAGAGTACCAAGACCATTAACTGCTTCCAATGGCCACGATCTGCTAGAGGCTGGGACAGTATTCTAGGAAAGCACCACTGTGCATGTTCTCCTACTCTTCTCTAAACAAACTAACAGGCTAAAAAGATACTTGTTTTAACCTAAGGCTATTCCTGCAGCTAAAGACCCACATTGTGCTTGGAGCATATTAAACCATTGTTAGATTAGCATTTTGTCACCAATTTCCTTGGCAAACAAACACAACAGAATGCACATTTCACTTTTAGCAGTGAAGTTGGCTTTTTACCACCGGTGCAACTACAGAACAATTATTCTGAATGAACATTTATATGAAGCAGCTTCACAGAATTATTCCTGGGAGCAAGAAATCTCACCACATCACAGGACTGACAGGGGAAGCAAACTGCAACCTAAGCTAAGGAAAAACAAACAACCCAATGTAACCGTACTGGTCCTGCCTGTTGCAGTTAGCAGGTACAATTAAAAAACATTTATGTCACACACAGAATAGCTTTTAAGGTTTGTATATGGCTAGTATAACTTGTAAGTATGCAGTTCTCTTCCTCATCTGAAGGTCTGGACTCAGAATTGCAACAGAATTTCTATTATCCACTGTCAAAAAATAAATACCAACTATTTAAAATAATGTATTTCCTTCCTCTGGTCTCCTACAAGCTAGCTAATAGTGAAGCAAAACAAGGTGGGATGGAAGGCAGACCCAAAAAGCCAACCCAAAACCCACACCAGTTTTTATGGATTTTCCAAGAGTTTTGAGAAACTCTGTTCCCAAACATGTAGTTATTTACACCACAAACATTACCAGCATTAACACATTTCTTCAGTTGGAGTGAGTTTTCACTTACCAGTCCTAACAGAAATTTTTTGTGCTATCATTCTCCCTCCAATAACTGCTAAACCAGTGCATAGACAATGTCCCACTGTTCCTCCTACTGCCACACCATAGGGGTCCTGAGGGGAAAAAAAACATCAAGGGGTAAATCAGCACTGTTGAAAACCCGCTGGTCCTATGACAACCTCCTGCCATGGAGGAGCAATGCTTGGATTCCCTGGTTGCACACTGCCAAGCAAGGAGGATATTCTCCGGTGATTCCTCTGCTCTGCTATCCAGCACTGCCTTAAAGACCAGTAACTGTACATCAGCTAGCGAGGCAGACTTAAATCTAAACCTGACTAAGATAGGGGCATATAGAATATTTCAACAAAGCAGCATCTTCAAGTCATTAAATACAGATCCAGTAATCACTCAGCTGTAGTTAAACAATCAAGCAACCTCTAGAGTGAAGGTGGTAGCTGTTGAGAAACACAATATGCATCAGCTTGAAGAACACCAACCTAATTATAAAGAAAGAGAAAAATAAATCCTTGAACTGCAAATGAAGGCTTTCAGCAGCTAAAACATCACAGGTCCTTTGCCAAGCTTCATACACTTGTGCTCCACACTCTGCCCCCTTCCATCCTCCAAAGTGCAAAGCATGAAATATTTTAAGTCCAGGGGATAAAAGCTGTCTTCAAAGTTTAATGTCCACAACAGCTTTTCGCCTCCCTGCACAACAAGCAGCTACTCAATATGTGAACACCTGCACTACATAAAGAGGTTTCTCAGATCGCCTTAGAAATCACACAGTTAAGGACAGTATATGCATTGAACACCTCAGAAATAGAAAACAATCTTCTAATGACCATGAAGGCAAGAAAGGAGCATAACTTTCTGCTACACAATAATGAATGAGGGAAAGTGGAGCTGAGTTCTCTGCTCATCTCTAAGTGACACTTCTAGCTCCAAGAGGAAAAAAAAGCTACTGCCATAACCTGAGGAATGCATGGAATCTCAAACAGACAAACGGCAAAACTGTCTAAGAAATTATATGGTTTGAAGAAAAGACAACACTGACTGCACAAAAGAACCAAAACCACAAGCCAGTGAGAAGAGGTGGCAAGCAGCAAGCAGACAGGTAAGAAACGAAAAAGAAGTACAGGTCAGAAGGAGAACTGTGCCAGCAGAACACACTTGCCTCTGGGTCAGGACCCAAAATTCCTGGAAATCCCTGTTTCCCTGCAGTCAGCAATTATCTATATAGCTTTCACTGGCAGAAGGTGGATTTCACCTGCCATTCCATTCCCTACAAGGTAACAAGTCACAATGGCTTCCCTCAGCATAGTGTCTCCAGGAGCAGGACTCAGACGCAGCAGCTGAAGCAAACCCATTCTAGTAGGACAGAGTTTTCTTTTCAGTTTCCTTAAACAAATGAACAATTCTTATACAGTAAGCTATTAAGGTGCAAAATCTAGTTCTCAGAGACTGTTGTCAGGACTAGGTTCATGAAGGCAGACTGAAGTCATTCCCTTCGTGTATGCACTAAACCAAATTATCACTTTTTTTCCCCTTCCAAATGAACCCTGTTTGTTTGATGTGGCAGGATGGACACTACTCAATGAACACTTACACGGTATTTTGTTTTCTTTTCACTGCAGAACGTATGGGCACAGCTGACTTATCACACTGCTCAAATCTCTATATTAAGATAATTTATTTCCTCATAAGCATTTCTGTAATGCTCCTGCTATATATCTTAGTACTTCACAGACAAGGACTTATCTGAATATATTATGAAACAAATGGGTATAAAACATTCCCACAGATAAAATGGAAAAGATCCAGATCATAATCATTCACTGATTTTGAAAGCCAATATCAAGATATTGTCAATTCATTTTTTGCAGTATTTGATTTGGTAGCACTCCTGTGAACACGTCATATTCTACAGGTACAACAGTCTGCAATGCTCAGCACTTCATAAACCAGATCAAAGAGTCTGACAGACACTTCCTAAGGGGACACTTCCTAATTGGACACTGAGAAAATGCAAACCAGAAGTCTACGACCCCTTGTGGAAAGATGGGCTTAAGCGACTTGCCCGGCAAACTGGGCAGAGGTGTAGTGGTTCTCTTTTTCCAAGATGGCATATAACTGCCTGACATCCTCACCTGCTGTTAGCTCTAAACACCTTCCCTTCACTGTACCAGAGACAAGAAGTTCCTACAGCTTACAGTCTCCTTCATTACACAGCCCTGATTTATCCCTAGGGAGTGTCTGAAAGTGCACGTGAAAGAAGCGTGAGTCCTAGGGAAAAAATGTAAATTATCTCAATGTATGAAAGGGCACAGACAAGCTACTTATGTTTATTAAAAGGCTGACTGTAAGCTTTCATTCCTCTGAATATAATACAGTTATATACACTCTGATCATCATGATGAGTAAAATTTAATTTACAGTATTACGCACAGCAACTTAAGAGTTTATGTTCCTTCTATACACTGTACCATATTAATTCAGATTTTTAACAAGACGTATCTTTCTAGCAGCTTTAAGTTTGATGGAATGAAAGTATCTTTTTTTTTTTAAGTTACTGAGTGAAAACCATAGGACCACAGAGCAAAGAAACATCTGTTCTGTAACATCTCTTAACACTGTAACAAAAACCAATTGATTTCAGCTGCATGATATAAAGCAACTATTTTCCGAGATGTGTGCGCAGTCCCAATCACGTAACAATAGTTTTAATACTACACAGAGCTTCAGTGCATTTATTTTCAGGTCTTGGCACAGCTGTAACACCAAGTAAAGCACAGCAAGGCAGCAGGTGCAAATCTGGCACCTCCTGCAAGAGTATTTTGTCTTTCCCACCTCTGTATGGGTAACCCAAAGAGGGCAAAAACCAGCAGACGTTCTGCAACACTCACCTCTCTGGCAGCCAAGACTATTGTTGTTAATTGGGAACGATCACCCCATTCTGCTAAAAATGTTAAAGTAAAAGCTTGAACAAAGATTGGAGAAATAAAATGTAGCCACTTCTTCTGAGGTATAGTGGTGCCTGGCCCTGATTCCACATCTCCTGGCCCATTTAATAGTTTAGTTCTCTGAAGCTGCAGGAGACACAAGGAAAAAAAAAACCAAAAAGAAATAACCATAAGACTAGAAACATCATCTAAACAACCCAAATGAAACACTTAACAGTAAAGCTAGACCTTTAGTTTCTAGAATGTTATTAGCCACTGACTGCTGCATTATCAATGTATTAGTTATATAAAGTCACCATTAAAAAAAAAGCTATTTATATGCACAGACGTGTGTGTAAATACACACACATATATATAGTTGTAATCAGCTCTGACCTCCTGGTTATTGTGCATCTTGGACTACTTGCAAATAAAGAGCCTGACCACAAAAAGAAATAAAAGTAGAGCCAAGAGTAAGCTGTTGATGTCCCCTCCACTAGTAATGCATTAAAAACACCCAAAACCCACCCACTCTATGTATATAAAGTTCCTTCTCTCCTAAGAAGCCAGGCTTGCCACAGAACTGGAATCACCTGCTGAAAGAGCCTCCAGTGGCCACTTCTGCCCGACTTACCACACATTTTCTGTGTCAGACTATCAAGACACACCTGAACACTCCAAACATGATAGTGCTGTTCTGCAGCTTCACAGCTGTAACTATTCCACCAGCTGTAATTTACAGAAAGTTTCTGACTTACTTCTTCATCTTTTTTTTTAATTTCTGCTTGAACTTCCTCCAGCTCTTCTTGACCCTCATCTGGACTCATTTTCAAGCCTTCCCGAAGCATTCGGATGCCAAAGATTGCAAACAGTGCCGTTGACACATAGTATGTGTACACACGAGGAATAACTGTGGTGGCATAGCCAAACAAAACTGAAAAGAAAACAAATACATCGTTTAAAAAAATAAACATGTGGATCATAACTGTTTTTCCCACATCTAAAAAATGTTTGCTGGCAAAGTCTGCAATCCAAATATCCACTGATAAATAAATATTGTGTCTTTTGTTAGTTTTGTATAATTTTCTAAATGTTTTTGCAAGATAACAACACTCCAGAAACTTTAACTGTTACTGGTCATGCCAGAGACCGAAGTCCACTAACACACAGACAATGCACACTAGCCAAAGTTGAGGTATTGCTATTCCCAAGAGCCAGTCCAAAAAACATTATCTTTCCCATCAAGGTCTATGGAAGTCCTCCCTTTCTCCAAGCATGCCATGAAACTACCATCTGTAACCACATAAGTTTAGTCACAGTGTATACCAGTTAATTCCATTTATGTGTTGAGTAGCATCTCTTTCCAATCTTTTATCAAATAAAGTTAGAATTACCATTTTCTACAAGTTAAATGTACCAGGCAAATCTACAAATCACCCAGCTGGATAAATCCAGGCCTCTCTTCGTTTGCCAAGTGCAAATACCTGCACATTACTATTCCCGTTTCCCACACTCCCCACAGACCTGCAATGTGACCAACTTTGTTCTTTCTTTATTTCAATGACATTGATCCTACCTGCAGACCAAAAAGTGACCTCCATGGCACATCTCTTATGGGTATTGAAGGTGATCAACTTAAGACAAAACTAAGTTCTTAAACAAGAAGACACATGTATCCAGGATGAAGTATTTGCTTTTTCACAACGTAACATCATTTAGCATGTTTTTGACAAAAAAAGGACTGCATAACTGAGAAGAAATCAAAACTCAACTTATAACATTCACGGTTGCTTGGACCATGCAGTCACAACTGTTTCTGTTGCTTTAATCCACATGCAATTAGCTAAAAGGAAACTTACTACCATGTATGCTTTCTTGCACACACTTTCTTAGTTGAAAAACATACCCAGAAATTACTACATGATCTGGAAACTAATCTGCACTGCCACTACCAAAAGTAAGAATATAAAACAAAATTAATCAGGCTTCTTACTTGGACGCACAGCACATACATACACGAGTAGCAGTATTAGTTGCACAGCTAAATAAACCAGAAGGAGTTAAACCAAACTTTTTTTAAATATTGAAAAAGTACTAGCATAAAGCAATACAAGAAACTATACAAAAACTGTCTTTTTTTAGCATTACTTACATATATAAGCACAAGCATAATGAAATAACCAGAACAATAAGCCAGCTTATTTTGTCAAGCACACTTTGAAAAAATATCCCAAGTAGTGATTACTTTGAGCTAGTGAGTTTAAGCAAGCATATCTTCATGAAATCAAGGTGTGCAAACTCCCCAGGAGTTTCCAAACTCAGTTTGTACAAAACAAGGGCACTGGAGAGAGGGGAGAAGGAAGGGGGTGGGGGAAGGAGAAGTCAGGCTCCTTTCTGAAAAGAAAGAAATAGTTGGGAACCTTTAAACTGGGGAATGGAACAAGAAAATAAAGCTTTTATGAAAAAAGCATAAAGACAGATTTGAAGAAAAATTTAGTGTAGAAAAAGAGATAGCCATAATGGGTAGGAGAAATTACATACAGTGTAAATGGAAACTGCTCTAAGACTGCAATAATTGCAGCAGTGTACAAAGCAATAGCTACGCACACAAAAATCATTCACAGAAACAGTTGCCAAGCAGCCTGAAGCCAGTGAATTGGCTGTTTCCAGTGTGTATAAACCAACCAACAGCATTTCAAATGTTTCTGAAATGGGCATGGTTAAAATGAGCACACAGACAAACTTTATGCTGCATCTGACATACCTGAAGGCTGCTCCATTTTACAATCACAGCTACGTAAGTGCCCACAGCTACAGGTTCCTCAAGTGTCACCTGATATCTCACTTCCCGCCCCCCCCATCTTCCACTTATGCAGCTTCCAGCACAAACCCAGACAGCTACACACATAGGAATACAAGTCAGACAAGGCAAATCTGTCATCATATAAAGAATCTTTTGCCTTAGGACGAAAAACAGAAGTCACCCCCACATTCCCTTTAGGCACACAAATTTAACAGGAGCTAAAAATAAAAAGGAAACTAGTGGCCCAAAAATCAAAGGAAGTGCTTAGGCTCTCGATCCCATTCCTCTTCCTTAAACTCATATTGAGGCCCAGGGAGTGCAGAGACCTCATTAGAGCCAAGAGCCTAAATAGTCCATCTGAGCCACGATCCCCAGGAAAAGCTTGACACTCTCTTCAATATAAAAAAGTGAATACACGTACTACCTGCATTCCAATTTCAGTTACGATATTTTAGTAAATATGTACCCAGCACATTTTAAGAGATAAAACAAAAGAGAAAAGAGTGCTAACCTGATAAGCATGTCATCAGTCCCAAGGCAAGCATAGCACCAGCCAGTACTGTCAGACGGTTGTACCGCATTGCCATGATGGCTGCAATGAAGAAGGTCTTGTCCCCCAGTTCTGACACAATGATGACAGATATAGCAGCCACAAATGCATGAATAAAGCCCAGATTAGTCTTGTCAGCTGACTCTTCACTGACAATGTGAACTGGAGCAACTGGTGAGGACCCTTTCTGCAAGGAGAAGGAGGAGGAGAAAAAAAAAACAAACTCAAACACTAGTTAATTAGGCTTGAATAGTTAGTACACAGAAGTACTGTGCCCTGTATTTCTCCTGTCATACCATACTGTGTAGAGTGACATTTTAAGTATATACACCTCTCATGCTCATTAATGATTGTTAACTAGTTCCTGGTTGCCACCTACCTCAAATTGCCAGTTAGGTACTTAGTAAGAGGATCAGATCACATTCTGATTATTAAAACATTACTTCACCATTCACACTGTTACCAGAACATGAGAACCACCATTATAAGAAAACATGGGGAAAGCTGCTTTAGCTCAGAGATGATTTTTAAGGTCCCTTCCAATCAACCTGCCCTGAGCAAGAATACCTTTCACTAGATCAGGTTGCTCAGAGGACCATCCAACCTGGCCTTAAGCACTTCCAGGGATGGGGCAGCCACAATTTCTCTGGGCAACTTTTTCCAGTGCCTCACCACCCACCCGTACATGGAAGAATTTCTTCCTAATATCTAATTAGGTTTCCCCTCTTTCAGTTTATACTCAAGCCAAATTTTGTGCAAGTTTTCATCAACTTTTTCTGCACTTGCTCTATGTTTGTTGAAAACTAACTTGAAGACTTTCCAGTGGTGAAACCGGACCAACACACTCTGGTTGTTCCCACTCACTCACCGAAGTGTTTACTTGTACACAAAGTAAGATATCTATGATCACAAGCGAGGCCTAAGATCTGTAAGTTGATGTTCACATCCCTGCCCAGGAATGGCTGAAAAAGCGTGTTCCAGCACATCTACCAGCAGAGACAGACTGCAACGTGTTTTGACATGGCGGCTTCCCAGCATTCCACTTTCAGCAGTGCTCCAAGTTTTTCGATGTTGATATTTAGAAGCTCCCATACTCTGTGTGACACACTGACTTCCCAGAGCTCCTTCACCCTTTGCAGGGCTGTAACTTTTTAGTTCGGGTATGTGCCCCCTGCCGTGCTCGACGTGCTACACCAAACCGTATGTCAGTTTTTTCCATCCCCGTGGGATCAGCCGGCACCAGAATCCCCTCACCGAGAACACTGTTAAACAAGTTTTAACGCAAAGGAACTGATACTAAACGTTGAGGGGGAAAAACTGGCAGATTTGGAGTAGCAACAGAACCTGCTTTCAGCTGCTTCTGGAGGGGAAAGAGAGCACTGACGCCTTTTCCATGTCGGACCTAGATGTCCCTCTTTTAGCAGAAAAGGGGAAGAACGCGGTGGCCCTGCAGCCCTCCCTTTTCCTGCCGAAAGCGGGGGATTTCGGAGCCCGACGGCCCCC
Source organism: Manacus vitellinus (assembly GCF_001715985.3). NCBI lineage: Eukaryota > Metazoa > Chordata > Aves > Passeriformes > Pipridae > Manacus > Manacus vitellinus. The sequence goes on along the minus strand of NW_021938789.1, from coordinate 22,195,267 downwards.
GGGACGGCAACTCGGCGCGCGGGCCCCGCCAACGCGCCTGCGGCGGGGGGCGCGGGCCCGCCGCCCCGGCGGGCTCAGCCCGGGGGGCACAGCGCGGCCCCGGTCCCCGCCTCACCTCAGCCCGCGGTTCCGCTCCTTCGCCGCCGGCAGTGGCGCGGCGGCGGCTCCTTCCTGCCAGGCTCTTCCTCGGGAGTGGCGCCGAGCGGCGCCGGGGCCGCCAGCAGCAGCGCGGCCGCCAGGCAGCAATTGCGGCGGCCCGCGGGCGGCGCGGGGACCCCATGTCGGCCGAGCGCGGAAGCGGGGGGGGCGCGGCGATGCCCCGGTAAAGGCCCGCGTCACCGCCCGCGCCGCGCGCCCCGCGGCCGCCCCCCCGCTTCCCCCGCCGACGGACGTCCGCCCCCCGCCCCGCCGCCGACAACGGCGGGGGGACCCACGGACACGCCGCCCTGTCCCGGGGGCACCGGGCGGCTCCGCAGCGGCTCGGGTCAGACCCGGGCGTGGGTTTCCACCCCTCCTCCGGCTCCCGGCGTCCGCGACGGAACGGCAAGGGCGGCTGCGCACGCTCCCCGGGGAGCGGGCGAGTCCGAGCGCGTTCCTCAGTCGTTCGGAGCTGCCTGCGGGCAGGGAAAGGGCGCTGCGGGACGGGAGGCAAAGAAGCGGCTGCGTAAGGTGGCTAAAAACTCGCCTAGAAACGGCCCGGGCGAGTCCCGGCTTCGTAAACGGCCAAGTGCACAGCAGCGCTTTGGGCATGTGTGACCCCAGCACCGCCACAAGCCCGGGGCACGGAATCACAGCACCGGTCAGGTTGGAAGGGACCACAGAGGGTCATCTGGTCCAGCCTCCCTGCTCAAGCACATTTGCACAGGATTGTGTCCAGACGGTTCTGGAGTATCTCCAGTGCAGGACACTCCACAACCTCTCTGGGCAATCTGTTCCAGTGCTCAGTCACCTGCACAGTAAAGTTCTTTCTCATATTCAGGTGGAACCTCCCGTGCACCAGTTTCTGCTCTTTGCCTCTTGTCCTATTTTTAGGCACTACTGTGAAGAGCCTGGCTTCATCCACTTGGCATCCCCTTTTTAGATACTTACATATGTATGGATGAGGTTCCCTCTCAGACATCTCAAGGCTGAACAGGCCCAGGTCCCTCAGTCTTTCCTCATAAGAGATATTCCAGCCCTTAATCATGTTTGATGCCCTCCACTGGACCTACTCCGCGAGCTCCATGTCTATCTTGTGCTGAGGAGCCCAGAACTTGACACAGTACTCCAGATAATGCTCTCCCCCGGGACCCCAGGAGGGCCATGCATCCCAATGCTCCCTCCCCTGGGCAAGGACAGGAATGTGCTTCCTGAGAAGCAGTTTAGTGAACAGGATAAGAACACTAGTTTAACAGGACTTGCTTGGAGACAGGCCAAAGGAGCCTCTTGAGAACCACTTAAAAAAATAATATGGAAAGATGTGGTCCCAAGACAGGCCTGTTGATGCTCCATGGTGGTGTTGATGGAGAGGGAAAGGCATGCAACAGCCAAGAGAGGCACATTTTGTGCAAAGTGATTGCTTGTGTTTTGCAAATATATTAGATCAATTTTGAAAAATCATACAAAATGGAAATAGAAAGTATAATAACCTTTTAATTAGGCAATTCATAAGATATACTACAGTATAAAAATTCTTCTTATATACAAAATAATGTATGCATGTAAGTAGACAACATGCTGAAACGCTAGCATTCATATGCTACATCACACAAAACTGATCATTCAGTATCATGAGAAGGACCAAAATATTCAATAGTTAAGTGCAAAAAAAAGCCCTGTGCTGAGTGACATCATCTCCCCAGTAAAGAATTTCTTTGCAATGCTTGTCAGGTACTGGTTTCTGTGTGCTCTCTGCCTCAGCAGTTCATTATATCTGTTTAAAATTTGTCATGGCCATCCTGCACAACTGCCCCTTCTAACACATGAGAGATTCCAATAACCCACTATAAGGACAACAGAACCATAACCAGGAACAATAATTTTCTGCAAATTCTCTTCTACTGTTTCTCTAGACAGAGAACCTTCCACAATTTTCCCAGTTTAGGGATAAAGGGAAATTTTTTTTTTCCCAGTTTAGAGATGAGTGAAAATACTTTGGTGCAGAAGAGGTAATGCAGAGAATGGGTCTGTTTATTTCCACTGCTGAGCATGAGTCATTCCTCCACCACAGATTTCTCCACAGTTTTTGTGCTTATAGTCATAAAGCAGTGACTGGTTTTAATTGTCAACAGGGAAGCACAGAAAGATACGAAATTTGCCTCCCTCTGAAGTGATTCAAAGAAAAGAGACTAGGAAAGAAATACGCTTAATTTGTCAAGACATGAAATACAGTAGTTCAAATGATTCTTTGCACCCCCTTTTCATTAATTTTCACAAATATTTGGACTTGCCACACAACAGCAAGTGTTTTATGCACAAGACATAAAAGAGCCAATTAGCATCTCTTCACTTTGAATTTAAGCCTTCAGTAAACCTTTTTTAGCTCGTGTGATACACAGAGACATTTCCCCAAACAAACTGGTGACATGAATGGATTGCCATTAAAATTATGAGCTTTTAAGATAGAATCAGAGAAAGTGTGTGGTTTTATCTGGGCTTTAATATACCATAAATCTCTTATTCCCTTATAGAAAACATTTCCCACTTTAATATAGCCTAAAGATACTTTAGAAAAAATATTCTAGAAAACATGTGGTATAAATGCTTTTCGATGCTTTGGGTAGGAACGGAAGTTTTTCTCATAGAACTCGTGACTCAAAACAGCAGCCAGTGCCTGGTTAAAAAGAACACACATCACTACACACCACCACGTCACATTTTGAAATCCAAGCATGATGGCCATAGAAACATATATAAGCAGCTCTGCAAAATAATGAGGGCAAGACACGCTCTCAAACCAGTCTCCGAAAGGTACATCGTAGCCCAGCCTTACAACCTTTCCTGCAAGGAAACAGAAAGAAATTAATTGAGAACATGCATTTAACAAACTTTTCTTCTCACAATTACAGAACAATATGCTTACAAAAGTTATCATCATCATCATCATTCACCTCCATCTGATCTGGCAGCTTTGCACTTAATGAAATAAGATGCCACCTCTGGCTATGCAAATAAAGAGTAAGGAAACCTATTTTTAGCCCACATGGAAACAGAAGTGAGGTCCCCAAGGAATGGCACAAGTTGTAATCATCAGGATGTGTCTGTCCTTAGAATGCTAGAAGCTAGAGCTTCAAGTTCTACAGAACTATATAGACACACCACACCCCTTCCCCCTAGTTCAGCCATCCGATCTCTTTTCCAAACAGCCTCATTTCACCTATCAAAAGTCTTATAGAGAACAGCACACTAAAGGAACTGAAAGACATTCATTTTTAAGGTATTAAGAAGCTACAGAAGCCTATTGAAACAACCAGGAAAAATTTTCCAAGTACACAATTGACAGGAATGAAACATCTTACCTGATTTGTTTTTTCTAAGTTTAGCTAGAATTACAAGACATCTGTGTTGGTGAAGAGAGGCCCAAATGTACATCGTAATTCCTACAATGTGATACCAGCAGATCTGCACAGAAAGCTCTTTTCCTGAATTAAACATGGTTTATTAATATACAGCCAGGAAGTAACTTCCCAAATATTATTTGAAAATACTATATACATTTTTTAAATGTTACTGTCTTACAAAATTCTACTAGTTAGTCTCTAATCCCTTGAAAGTTGCTTTTAAATCCTGCATCATTTAAGTGCCCAGCTGGCAGTTCATTTCCCTTAACTGCTCTATACTAAAATACATAGTTATTAATCCAGTAGCTTGAAGTACAGCATGATGTAGAATGATACATAACTGATAGCCTAAGACCTCAATATTCAACACTATTTGTAACTATTATCATCCTAATTAAACATATTGTCATGGCTCAGGTCAACATGTAAGTACAGAGTTTTTTGTCTTGTTAACAGTGAGATACATATATACACACACCTACACACACATACACAGAGTGTGAAACATTTAGGTCTTCAAAAAAGTGATAACTGTATGAAGGATGATTTCCAAAGTACAAGCCAATGCACCGCCTCTAAGAATCTACGGGATGTGAAAAGTAGAACAGAGGTTCAGAAAAAAAAAGGTTTTATCTAGACATAGGAAATCTGAAGGTTCTTTAAAAAAAATCCCTGGATTATACTAGAACTGATGTGGTTGGAAATGGTTAAAAACTTCACTAAACTTACATACTTGGTAATGACTGCCTTACAAAAATTAGTCATGGGAGGAGTGCTACAACCAACTCATGGTTCATCTATGCAGCGCAGTGGAATGTGTTGGCAGAAACAAGCCATAAAATACAAATTTCTGCTGTATTAATGGAAACAGTACGAGAGAGAGAAGAGACTGAATCAAGGCAGAGCAATGGCAAGTTCTTAATGGAAAACAAAGGAGGTGGCCAAGAAGCCTTGCAGACTCACAGCAAAGCTTACAACAAAAGAACCAAACTTGCATAGTGTCATTTGAGAACTGGTACCAATTACTGTCCTGCATAAAGCATATGTATCTCAATGCAAAACTGATTGATAATGATCCTTAAAAGTATCTCTGTGAGATGTTTTTCAGGAAATAACTGTGATGGTTAACATGAAAGTGTGTGTTTGTGTATAACACTGGCTGATCATATGATATACTGAAATGTAATTACTTTGAACTATGCCAGTAAGTATTTTTATGTCTCGTCAGTTAACACACTTCTCAAACAAGCAACCCTCTATAGGAAACAAATGGGAGCAAAACTGCATCTTTGGTAATAACTCAGCAGGCACTTACCAGTCCTGACATTAGCAGGCACTTGACATAGCACAGTTGAGCCAACGGCAATGTAGAAACCAAGTCCATAGTAATACTGCACAATATGAATGAAACCATTGGAAAACACACTGGTCCAGAGGCATTCTGCAAGCCTTCGACAGCTGTGCAGCCAAAGGAGCAGGAGAACCAGGAGAGCAGAGGAGTACTCACTGTCTGCTTGCAGATAAAAAATAGCAACTTTGAGACAGATAGGAACAATTTAATCTGTACAGTGCTTCAAAAAGGCTATTGCTTCTCCTCCCCACAGCAAAATTTTAGTCTCATTTTAAATTAACTGGCGAAAATATTTGTACAGGTGAGGCACTGCTGACCACAGCAAGATTTCTTCCAGAAGGTACTAATGGCACCTTCTGTTAAAAGGACTGCTGACAGCCATCATATCCATAAATTAGAATGATTTCTATATTGAATAATTACAAAGGACAAAGGCACTTGGTATTCCAGGAAAGTACTTGGTGCCTAGTTTAAAAGCAACTGATGAAGTAGCACTTGGATGCACAGCTTTGGTAACAGAGTTTTCTAATATTTATATGGATGCATCATAATAGCTGGAACACTTACCCATGTCCTCGCTCTGAGAATCTCTGCCAAGAGCACGGTGCATGTCCTGAATCCATGATGGGAGTGACTCTCCAAGGAACTCAGCTCGGAAGAGCCAGTACAGCAGACTGCCATTCCAGACCACAGAAACCACATAAAAGTGAGTAAACCAGCTGTGGGAACAAAAAAGGTCTTCATTAATGTATTAATGTTCTCATTGTTCCTTAGTTGGAAATGTAGCTGCAGGACGTGCTTGCCTGATGGTGAGTACATTCCCTTTTGGTGCCCACGTGAATAGTAGAGAACTCAGGAACCAGTGGTACCAAGCAGTAATAACCCTAACACGTTTTCCCCCAGTGAAACGCTGCCTGGAATAACCTCTAACTTAGCTTACATTACTAACCATGACTGTGCTAAAGAGGAGAAAGTGCAAACCACACATTGCAAAGGTATTCCTCAAGACACAACTAATCATGATGTACACAATGTTTTCTTTATAATTTACACCACTTAAAGCACATCCAAATTAAGTTTCTGGGCGTTTCCAAGCTGCTGCACGTCACACCACTCCCACTTTTCTCAATTCCAGTAGGTGCACTACACAACATGTTAAAGTTCATAAATTACAAACGCAGATGGTAAAAGGCATCCAGAAGTAATTACTCTGCTCTAAGTATCTTTCCCCTCTGCAAATTCAAGGTCTGCAACAATCATATAGAAAAAAAGCTGTGACCATCAACACCACTGAATGATTACAGAGCAAGACCACATGGGTTTTTTTGAAGAATAAAACAAAGAATCTCCCAACCCTGTAATGCACTTATAAAAGCACACTATGCATTACTGAAATGCACACATGACAGTCAAGGCAGGTAACTGAATTGAGTTAAAGAGCCTGTAATATCCAGCTCAAACTAGGTGATCCAGTATTTCCTTTTGCTTTTAAAATTAAAAGTCCTTCTGGCTATGAATAAAAAGCAGGACCTGTGGAAACACCTGCAAAGAGCTAAAATACGTCCCATGGGAAGATGCTGAAGGCCTTGACTTGACAATGCAACTGTAGGTACAAAACTAGGATATAACTGTATAGTCAAGAGAAGACTGTATTTCTGTTAAACATGGAAACTTTTCTCTCGGAGGAGTGTAGGGGTACAACATCCTTGCTTAGAGAAACCAATTAAAGTGACCCCCTTCCAGAGCAGCTCAGGTATCTCTCAACAGCACCACAGAGATCACAGAAGTAGTGAGCATCCCTGCATGCTCCAGAGTGCCTTGCCCATTAGCAGCTGGTAACTCCTACACATGATCACTTCTCCTCAGTTCCTTCTACAAAGCAGAAACAGCAACATTCGCTCTGCTGATCTGCAAGAGCAGAAGTAAAATTCAATCCCTCTCCCTCATTTTCTGTTTATAAGACAAAGAGAATTTGTATATTGATAAAAACTCATTGCCACCTCCAAGTTTCAAGCTCTTTCCCTGCTGTCCTGTTACTTAGTAGAATCATATCTTGTCACTCGCCAGGGAACTTTCTCCACAGACATTGATTTTTGCTACCAGCACACAAACAAGTCCTGGCAGCTCAGCAGACACATGCCCTGTGAGCTTTCAGCAATCCCAATTACACTGGGGATATATCTGACTTACAGAGTGAACCAGCACTACAGTAAGTACATGTGCCATACCTTAAGGAGAGGAATTTTCACTATTTGCCAAATATAACAATGAATCAAGACAGAACAGCAACATTAAAAACAAGCCCAGGCTAGTGAAAATATAAGGGTTGTTTGGAAACAAGACACAAATGAATAGAACAGAAAATGCCTCAACGCGTTCAGGATCTTCTCTATTCCTTCAGCTAGAAGTGTTATGGATTCACTAATCAAGTAACAGAATTGCTTTGTAGGTGTTGAGAGCTCAAGATCAATTCTCTGAAAAAGTATGTTCTTCGGTCACCCTCCTCCCTAAGAAGGAGTGTTGGGAAACTTCTGTTGGAGAAAGACCAACTCAAACAAAAACTCACCTAAAGAATGTGGCACTTTGCAGTACACTTCAATTAAGACAAAGCCTTTATAAGCCCTTATTTTTGCTGAGGGTACTGCAGAGTTTAAACATGTCCCTGGATATTTTCTGCATCAAGAAGCCTGATAACCCAGATATTACATTACAACCTTTCCATGAATAATATGCTGTGTCACAAACCTTTTTTTTCAACATTTGGTTTGAAAGCTACGTATGTAAAATGTCTCAGACATTATAAGATTGCTACATTACTGGTGATCAGATCTTTTAAGCAGCCTCCCAGTCCTGTCCTGCTGGCCTTGCAAGATCCTGTCTTGCCTATGTTCAAGTCAAAGACTAGTTCTTAGTTCTAGTAATGAATCTCACCTGATCAAAAACTAAAAAATTCCATAATATATAATAGCAGAAACATTTTAAAACCTTTAAATGTGATGTTTTCTCCCTCCTTCATAATTATTTATTAAACATCTAAACATATACATATATTTCATTGTATCAAACACCTATTAAGATGTGTTCGGATAACACGGTGGATCTTTTGCCTCATCAGAGACTGTTCATGCAGGGTCTAGATCGCTACTGTTCCCAAGGTGTTATTAGTATGCTAACTCACATTTTAAAAAGAAACCTTTAAGGGAGAAGGCAATGTCTGACAATCAGTGTGAGACAGTAAACCTGCAGCATATTTGCACAGAGTTACACTCAGGATTCCACGTCCCCAGGTGCCTGACCTGAGTCTTGCAGGACGGTTTGTTTTACGGATCTCTCATGGGGCTGGGAATCAAGGGATTAGGCTTTTGTTCCCATTTAGAACACAGATTCTGTATGACCGCTCGCAGTCTCCACGCTCCTCGGTTCCACATCTGTAAAATCAGAGTAACACTTCTGCAACAAAGCTGAGCTCAACTCTATAAATATCCGCAGTGCTCTCTGCGTGTGCTGTTCACTGTCTCGACCTTCGGCTGCGCTAACCGGGACACACTCACGGTAATCGCCGCGCCGCTGCAACAGCGGCAGGAGCCGCCCCTCACCTCTTGGGCACGAGGTAATTAAGACTCCAGCCGGGGGGCCTTGTCTTCCCGTAGCGAATGAGCTCGTGGAAGAGGTCGGAGACCCCGCCGCGACCATCGGACCGCCACGCCGGGGCCCGCAGGAGCAGCAGCGCGGCCAGGAAGGCGACGGCCGGCAGGGACCAGGCGGCGGCCAGCACCGGCAGCATCCCCGGCCGCCCTTCGCTCCGGCCCCGCTCCGCCCCGGCCCGCCCACCGCCGCGGAGCCTCTTCCGCTTCCCGCTTTCGGGAAAGGTGGGGCTTTGTCGCCCGGCCCGGGTAGTGCTGGGCGCTGTGGCAGCTGGAGTGGCTGCGGGGTGTCCCTGCAGCTGGCCCACAGAGCTGCGCTGGGGCATGTTGTCTATCTACTTCAGCAAAGCCTTTGACGCCGTCTCTTGGAAAAGCTGGCAGCCCACTTGGACAGGCGCGCTCTTCGCTGCGTCAAAAACTATCTGGACTGCCAGGCCCAGAGAATGGTGCTGCATCCTGTTGGCAGCCGGTCACCAGTGGTGTTCCCCAGGGCTCAGTGTTGGGCACAGTCCTGTTTGATATCTTTATTGATTATCTTGATGAGGGGATCGAGTCTACTCTTAGTAAACTGGAGGACAACACCACATTGTGCAGGAGCATTGGTCTGCTGGAGGGCAGGAATGCTTTCCAGAGGGATCTGGACAGGTTGAATCGATGGCCCAAGGCCACTTGTATGAAGTTTAGCAAGGCCAAGTGGCAAGTCTTGCAGTTCGGTCACAACAACCCCCTGTGGCGCTAACAGGCTTCCAGAAGAGTGGCTGGAGAGGACCTGGGGGTGCTGGTCCACAGCTGCTGAACATGAGCCGGCAGTGTGCCCAGGTGGCCAAGAAGGCCAATGGTATCCTGGCCTGTATCAAGACTAGTGTGGCCAGCAGGACCAGGGAAGTGATGGTGCCCCTGTACTCAGCACTGGTGAACCTGCATCTCCAGTACTGTGTACAGTTCTGGGCTCCTTATTTTAAAAAGGACACTGAGGTGCTGGAGCATGTCCAGAGAATGGCAATGGAGCTGGTGAAGGGTCTGGAGCACAAATCCTGTGAGGAGTGGCTGAGAGAGCTGGAGGTGTTTAGCCTGGAGAAGAAGAGTCTCGAGGGTGACCTTATCACTCTCTACAACTACCTGAAAGGTAGGAGTTGGTCTCTTCTCCCAGGCAACAGGTGACAGGACAAGAAGACATAGTTTTAAGCTGGGCCATGGAAGGTTTAGGTTGGGCATTAGGAAGAATTTCTTCACAGAAAGGGTAATTATAGACTGGAATAGGCTGCCCAGGGAGGTGGTGGAGTCACCATCCCTGGAGGTGTTTAAGGAAAGACTGGACATGGCATTTAGTGCCATGATCTTCGTGACATGGTGGTGTATTCAGTCATAGGTTGGACTCAATGTTCTCAGAGGTCTTTTCTAACCTAATTGATTCTGTGGCTCCAGGTGTGTGGGTGCAGGTGGGTGTGCTCATCTCAATTGCATGCTTAGTCAGCCACTGCCTTGACGTTACATGTGTGTGAGGTCCTGTGTTCAGAATTTTATTCTAATAAATGTTCAGTTTCGTCATGACCAGAAGGAAAGCCTTTCTTTGGCTTTCTTTTGTCCAGAGACACCAGGAAGCCAAACCAGCTTGGCACCAAAGGGAGGCGGTTCCCTCTGACCCGCAGTGAAGCATGTCCTGCTCACAGCCCTCTTGCACGTCAAACTTCCTGTTGCAAGAGAAACTCAAGTGTTACTTGGTGGGCACCAGTTAATGATCTTGTTAATTAGGGGCTAATTCATTGGCTAATTAATTATGAGATGGGGAACTCCCCTTCATGCCATGACTCCATGTACCTCCCACTCTCCCCAGCACTCCCAATGCCCAACTGAAAGGCCCATCACTGGGGGCTTGTTCTTACCCGGAGCTGCTCAGTCTTAGTAATTAATTAATGATCTGATTATTTAGGGGATGAGGCAGCTCCTCCAACCCTGACCATGGCCCCAGACTCCATCCTCTTCCCATCCTCCCCACTGTTCCCAACACCCAGCTGGGGTTCGTTGACCTCCCAAGACCCATCGTTGGAGTCCTGGAGACTATGGGGTCCCCAACCTCCCTCCCAGTCCCCACCCCCCTGCTCATCCCAGCAGCTGGACCACCCTTCAGCATCTTCTGACCTTGCCACTCTGCTCCCCATTGGATGAAGGTCTATGTCCATCTGGGTACCACCCTCTAATCCCACGTTGGAGGATTTCTGGGAGAAAACCAGCGGAAACATGAGTTTTCCCACACTGTTGCATCACTCCCTGCCCACCTGGGAGCTGCCATGAGCAATTCTGTGATATTCTATGTCCCCATCTCTGTTCAGTTGTTGTTTTATCTGACCAAATATCACAGAGTCAATTATCTGCCTCACTGCCTCCAAGGAGATACTGAAAGGTATTTCAAACTTTTCATTATATGTATGAGAAAATTAATGGTGTTTATTCTGGGCATATTTAAGTTAGTACTTATTAATGCTCTTGAGTAAAATAAGATTTTTAAGTCAAGATTCTCAGAAAAAAATATTTGGATTGTATTTCCAAGTCTTTAAATATAGAACAACCCAATTTTATTAGTATTTAGCACTACTTCAAACCATCATGAAATCAGTAGATTAAGAGAATAAGGCATTGGGCACCACCTTGCAGCTGACTGAGATTAAGGCCTGAATGGTGTTCCTTTGACTTCAGGAAGAACTGTTGATACCGGTTGCTTCCACAATGCTGGTGTGGCTGCCTCTATGGTGGTACCTCCCAAGATATTGATGACTTTTTTCCCACTTGAGATAAAGTTACATCATAAGCGCTTTAATGGTATCCCTAGTAGCTACCAAACCCATATAGTATCTTTTTCCTTTTTTCTTTTTTTTTTTTTTTTTTTTTTTTTTTTTTTTTGTGGTGTAAATCGGGCTTGATTTAAAGCAAATTTTATCTTTTACCAATGTACTTTCCTAAGTAGAGGTATAAATGTTCCCTAAATTATTTTTACATATGTGACAGCATTAATCCATTCACTGATAAGTGAATCCTGCAAAGCAGCACATGCTCAGCTGAAGTACTCATGACATCAATAACATTCCTTTGAGGAAAAAAAATCATTGGAGTTCACATTTTCTGCTAAAACATGTGTTGGTAGCTCTCTGGTTATATCTGCATACATAATAATTATAATAAATATGTTATAGTAGGTATGTTAAAGTCAATATAATTTATGTCAGCGTTTGGCGCTCAGTCTAATGCTCTTCTCAATTCAGTATAACAATCCTCAATCTGGTTCAGGGATTTCATGGCCATGTGGTTTGGGTAATTAGCAGAAGATTAAGGTATCAAGCAGGTGGGTGGACTTTTGTGGGGAGTGGGAGGGAGGGGCTGGCCATATGTGGGTCATCCCACAGCTGATGAGTCAGGGGAATGGAGAGCATGTCCAGGCTGTGCTGGAGAGAGGGAGGGGTGTTGCCATCACTGCTCCCCAGCCCCACACCTGGGGAGCTCAGTTAGCAGCTGCTCTGCCATGCTTATCTCTGCATCCCACGTGGCCACGTTTCAGAAGTGCTGCTGAGGTGGCTGGTTTGGGCAGAGGAGGCCCTGTGTAAGCAGGGGCCAACCACATCAGCTCTGCAAGCAGTGATGGAGCAGGACAGCCTGTGGGTCACAGTAGTGATGTGCTTCTGCAAGTCCTGACTTGAGGCACCCTGTCCTCTTGTGCTGCACATTCCCCACAGCTGGAGGTTGTCTGCTCTTGCAGCGTGTCTCTCTGAAACATGGCTTATGTACTGCTTTCTTTTCAGCCTGATCTCCTCTCTGAAACACAAAGGAGATGCATTGCAGCCTTGACTCTGCAGTCTGGTCCTTTTATGTCTTCCACAAGACAGATAAGGCAAGGGGGAGTAATAGTCTGACCCATAAAGAGGGTCCTTCCTTTGTCTGAACAGCAAACTTAAAATTTAAAATAGATTTGCTCAGCAATTTTGGTGATCAGTGCAGATGCCATTTTTGTGAAATCATGATCTGAAGACTCCATACTGCTGTATGGCATGGCCCTGCAGCATTCTGACTGTGTCCTTGGCTTCCACTGTACTCAAGCTATATTTTTCCGTAGTGTTTGGGCTTTGGGGATATTTGTAAACTGAAGGATAAGGAATGTGGCTGTTACAGTGCCCTTGAGACAGTGGAGGCCAGAGGGCCTACAGGTGTACTACTGGGGGATAGATCTGGTGAATAACAGCAGTACTCCAGCAGGAAAGTCCTACATACCCAAAGACATGCAGTGCATCTTGCTGTGTTCCTGTTAAGAGTGAGAGGTACACAACTTTCTGGTACTTCAGTAATCTTCTAAATTTAACTAACCAGAGCCTTGGAGGTACAGCTCAGAGGAAGTCAGTGAACCAGATATTTAATATCAAATACTTCTTCAGGATTTAAACTTTATTTAAGAAATAGAGACTAGGAATCCTCTATAAGTGGGTCTTTAGTGTACAAGGCACTAATTATACATGGTACCCTGTTGCCAGCCTTGATGTATTGACTGTAATGTTACTAGCAGCAAAACCAGGTAAAGAGGGATTTAGTAGGCATGGGCCAAGACTTGTTCTGCACTCCATCAGGACATATAGGTGGGAAGGGAGACAAATCAGTGTCTGAGAAAAACTACAGCTGTTACTGATAGAACAGATCTCTTTTAATATCTTATTCACTGGCTCCAGCACTGCTGCAACATGGAGTTTCCTGTGGGGTAAGTAAGAGCCACAGCATGAATGCCATGCCTGCAGACCAAGCTTGGCAGCAACCATGTGCAGCAGCTTAAGGAAAGCATTGAGGTCCACAATGTTTTGGTCAACACTTGCTCAGAAATTACTTCAACGTACTATAAACAAGTTGCAGAGTCCATCTATCAGCAACACTCCCCCAAGCTCCATAGTGTCCCTGCAAGTTATTGTAATAGCTGAAATCATGGTGAACCGTAGGTTGTAGGTGGCAGATTTAATGATGAGAAGATTTAATGACATGTTTATGCTTGAATCACTTGTGGATGCTGGTTCTTTTGCTGCTATAGTGCAGAGCAGATTTAAGTTACATGGGAAGACACTAGATTCCAGGTGGTTAATTTGGAAAAGCTTATGGTCAGCAGCAGGCTGTGGAGTTGCATCCCCTAGACTTCCTTGACTGTGCGCTCAGTGCTTCCTGGACACCTAAGGCACCCCCCATCCAGCTGCCTCCAGCCATGGCTGCTGCTACATAAGCACAGGAAAGCAGGATCCGACCTCCAGATGTGGTCAGTTTGTTGACTGTTTCCTCAGAGTTCAGATAATTGCAGGAAGAAGGGGAGGAGTACAGCTGTGGGGCTGGGAAATGATTTGAAGGGGAGAGGAATCGGCAGTTGGTTGTCTTAAGTATAACTTCTGCATTTATGATTGCAAGTTATGCTGAGGAGAAGATGTAAGTTGTACGCTGCTACTGCTCCTAGTTGTGTATGTAGTTTGCACGTCAGTAAGAGCCCTTCTTTCTAGGGTTTTCTTCCCCAGTGCTGTACCTCTGTGGCACATTGTGTGACCCCACGCGCAGCAATGGTTTTCCCACGTTTTAGGCGAATAGTTCCCTCTAGGTGGCACCAGCACTCTTCGGTTTCCCCGAAGCCCGCCCACTCAGCGCTGGGCTCCGGCTCCTGCTGCCCGGGATGGCCCCGAGCATCCTTCGAGTATCCTCCCAGCAGCAGTCTCTGCGGGGCTCCCACCTCGCAGTCCCTCTTGGTGTTAGCTGTTTGTAACAGCTGATTTTTGGGTTAGTAGGCTTTGTACTTCGCCATTTGTAGATGTTTGCTGTTGCATGTTGGCTTTTTGAGGCAAATATTTGTTCTCAGCTTTGTGACACTCCATCTTTATAGGCGGAGTTCAATTTACCTAATTTCAGATGGGTAAAGTTAGGTATCTAGATAAAGCTCGTGGAGTGGGTTCCTGATGTAACTGGTGGAGATAGGAACCTCCAGAATGCCAATTCTTTTCTCCCTAAGTAGGGTTGTCTCATTTGTTGAGCTGAATTGTTGTCCCTGGTGAAGATCCACGTGAGGGAAAGAGAATCTTAAAGGATCCAGAATAAAAATGGGTATCAATTATTTATGCTCTTGGATCTAGAGTTGGTTTGATGAATGTCATTCAATGAGTCTTTCACTAAGATAAAAAAAGGTATTTTTTCACAAAAGCCTGGGCCATGCAAGACAGTTATCTGTAAATGTAACTGGTTCATGTTTCCTGCCTGTTAAAGGAGACCTACCCAGACAGTTTATAGGCTTCTGCGATACATTGCTTATAGCAAAACTTGTTAGTTTTTAGTATGTGGAGAATGGAGAGAAAGCCTGGAAAGATGCTGTGCAAGAGGAGAGGAGGAAGGTCAAGGCTTGACTGAACCATAAAGGAAAAGCTGGAGAGATCAGACAAGAGCCCAGTTTTGTCTCACAAACCTGGACTTGTGTAGGCCACTGTGGACCATAATGTTTGATAGAGCTTCATGAAATGCCTGTAGGGGGTGGGAGATCTTCTCTAAAGATCTGCTTTGGAGATTTTCTACTCAGACCATTGTGTTATTCAAAGGAATTTGTCTGCATGAGGGACAAATATCAGCATCATTTACTGGCCAGCCCACAGCAGATTTCACTGCAACTCCAGACTTAAAAAATTTACCCACTTATTTTATGTAGTGATTTTGTTGAGGTTTTTTTATTTATAAGGGAGAATACAGAAATTATTCAGTTGCTCAGATACTTTTTACTGGTTGCTTTGTTCGGACCTTTTTTCCCAATAAATATTTTAATTTGCTAATGAAGCCCAAAAAACTTTGTGAGCAAAATAGTTACAGGTGAGTTTCTTGATAATCTCTGTGAGACAGGATTCGATGTGAATTTAGCACAAGGGCAACCATGAAAGTACAAATAGAGGTCACACTCTTTCAGATGTTTATGAACATGCTTAAAGCCAGTATGGGTGAGGATTTTGAAATCTAGATAGTTGGTTATGGGATGTAATAATCTGTGGTAAGTTGTTTGGTACTAGTGGGTCTAGAAACTTTAATTGTCAGAACAGTCTTTGATTTAACTAATCAACACAATGGGCTACAGTCATACATTTCTGTGATTTGTGGGAAAGTAAACCAAAAAAGCCATCAGATTGCCACATTTTGAATGCTAGCCTGCGCTCTACTGGTTTTAATCACTGGAAGATAACCAAGACATGGGGGCCAAGAAAACATAAATCATAGAGCACAAAAAAAGAGGGCTTACAGATGTGAGAAACCTACACTGAAATGTACTTCCCACCATTCAAGGATCACTACGTGCTCTTGGCTTTCAAATTATAAAATGTGTTTCCACTAGCTGACAGAAAGCAGGAATTAGTCTCTGATAAGACAAAAGCTCCTGTGCAGGATTGGTGCCATGCTCCTGGGATAAATGCTGTTATATTTGCATAGATCTTAATGCATAATTCATGCACATGAATCTGTAGACTTCGAGGTGTGACTTTTACATCTCTTAGAGCCATGATACTAAGATATATGATGGGTAAGGTTGGAAGGGACCAGTGGGTCGTCTGGTCCAACCTCCTTTCTCAAGCAGGGTTGTCCTGGATCATGTTGCACAGAATTGTGCCCAGATGGTTCTGGAATATCTTCAGTGAGGGAGACTCCACAACCTCTCTGGGCAATCTGTCCAGTGCACGGTCACCCACACCATAAAGTTCTTTTTGGAATTTAGGCAGAACTTCCCGTGCATCAATATCTGCCCTTTGCCTCTTGTCCTATTTTTAGGCACTACTGAGAAGAGCTTGGCTTCATCCTCTTGACACTTTCCCTTCAGATACTTATAGACATTGATGAGGTCCCCTCTCAATCTTCTATTCTAGAGGCATAGCTCCCTCAGCCTTTTAATTTGCTCTTTATAATGTAGAACTTGTTTTCTATCTCTGAGATTTCATCTGCCACAGATGAAAAAATAGAAAAAAAAATCCTCATGTTTTGGTGTTCCTAGGCAGAAGAAGGTTCAAGAGGTGACTATGGTTCTGGTCACATCTCAAATATGACCCCATTTGGAAAGAAGAGATTCCCCTTTTTGTACTGTAATGTTGTGAACATAAAGAATTGGGAGTCTATCTGAGTTTGTTTTAGATACCCAGTCTATACATGAAATAATATACCAGGACATTTGTCATGGGCTATGAGAATGATACTACTGATTAGCAGAAGCACCTTCTCAACTAGGCATCATCCATAGCTGGGTACCTCTCCCTTTGTATGGGAGGCTAAAAAAAGTACCTGTGTCTCAAAGATAGTGCCTGCTTCAAATAACAAACGCTAGGTTTGAAATTGCCAGGCTATTACCCTGTTCCGGAATGCAGATGTGTATTTTTTCCATATGTTATCAGTGTTCTGCCACAACATGAAGACATAGGCTAAATTAATGTATCTACTCATCCTTACCAGTGATCTTCCCTTGGGAAAGATGCAACAACTCAGTAAACCCTTACTGTCTATGACCTGTGACTAGAAAGATATTCAGCTTTTCAACTACTAAGTACAGTTAACAGCTGTAAAAACAGCTGTAGAAAATAATTTGTATTGCTAAACTTAAACATGTCACAGGGGAAGTGAAAGCTGTTTATGAGTATTCAATTTTTTTCATTTATCCTTATTGTATAAACATAATTTGGGCAAATTAACCCTTCCTGATTAACTCAGTGTAATATTGGAAAGACAATTTAACATCTTTGCTTTCTTATTAATACAACATTGCTACAAAGGGCAAAAACGGTGTAAGGTCTGTGCTAATAGGATATGGTTCATACTTTAAACTGCTAAGTTATCTAAACAGGACTTGATCCTAAATACATCTGAGCTCAAGCTTTCAGTCTAATGTAAATGAGACAAACAAGTCTTTGGAGTATTTCCAAGTGCAAGAGAAGGTGATTTTTTTCAAAGGAAATTAATTTTATTTGTAGCTTTTGGTTACAAATCCCAATCTAGTTCTGAATGAAACCCAGAGTGGGAAGGGAATTAGCTCCACTTAAGCTCACACATCTTCTTTTATTCTGTCAAACACTTTTCTGTGTGCTTCTTCCCTTGCTGACATGCACTTAATTTTTTGTACTCCTTTTTGCCTGATTAATTTGTATCTTGTTTTGCTTTTCTAATTAATTTTTTGTAGTAAGATTTTTAAAGGATTTTTTTTCCCCAGGTGTGCTTCCTAACTGAAAATCTCTAGTAAACATTCATCAAGAAAGTGTTATATCAGTAATTTTCTCAATAAATATTTATTTGAGATGTAACATTACAAACGCCAGTAGAATTGTGATAAATATTATCTTCAGCCGAGAGAGAAACAGTGCCTCAGGAGGATTGCATGTTACAAACATGTACAGATGCAGCTAACCAGTGATAAATATCTGGTGATTTTTAGGTAGGAGAGCTGAGCTTTCCTTGCTCAGCAGGTCTGTCAGACACATGGTGGCACAGGATTAGCTCCTGAATGGGGGGCACAGAATTAAGAGGCAAATCTTTTAAAATGGCAGCAGCCAAACCAGGGGAGCTGGGGGGTTGATACTGGTTTTAAAGCACTTTTGAAAACAATCTGTATCTTCTCCAGGTGGAAATAGTCTTCTGGGTTTGCTAGACATGTGAGAAGCCAGAGAGGCTGCTTGTGATACAGATAGATGAGCATGCTGCTGTCCACTTCATTCATGTCTGTGTGTATGGCTGGGCAAAATAATTAAAAAAAAAGAAGCCTGGAAGTGGTAAAAGCAAATAAAAGATCATCCACAATTTAATTGCTTGTAGTGCCTTACCTACAGATTTGCACTGACATATGCTGCTCCTTTGCTCTCTGAACTAAGGGCTAGAAAAATAAACAGCTATGAGCAGATAGATATGATTGAGGCATGTGGGGTCCCTGGCGATAAATAATCTCAGCCCTTGTGTTCAGATACTGCAAGCAGCTTTGGCTGATGTCACGACTTACTTGCCAGATTCATTGTGTGCCATTCAGCAATGGAGACAGCAATTCATAAACATTCTTATTGTCCGGACTCAAAACAAAGCTAAGGTCACGTGGGGCTGGCACTGTGCTCTCCAGACTGCTGTTTTCTTGGCTGTTTTAACGAAATCTTACCCTGACAGGCTTCAAAATCCTTGGAATGAGAGCAACAAGATGACTGTCAGAGCAATAGGCATGTATTACTTGCATGTGCTGCTGTTCTTTGTGCCAGGGACATAGAGCAATGTGCTGGCTCTGCTACACCCATAGCTCTGCTACCCCCCTAGCTCTGCTGTGCTTTACATGCAGAATACTATTCCTACTGAAATCACTTTCAGTCTTGAAGCAGTTTGAGGAATAAAAGGGAAGGAGGAGAAAACTGCAGCAATTTGGACCAGTGTGTAAACAATTTAGGTTTTTCTTTCCAGCCGTGCAGCCCATAGATGCAAGAAGAAATACAACCAAGGTAGGATCACTAAACCTTCTAGGCTGGCTTGTCTGAGAGAATGCTCAGGATAGACAAAGCACAGGGCAAGAAGTGATAAAGACCTCTCCTGCACTGCCAGTCATTTGCACCATGTCAGAGGGGTGTAAGTGGCCCTGTCTCCTGCTGTCATTGACAGGAATGTAGGAATGGAAGCAATGGCCATTCTGCACAATGGGTCTGTGCTTGGTGGGCTGGCCTGGCAAGGTGTACAAATGTTACTGGCCAAGAGGACAGACTGTGGCACGTCACAGCTCTAACTGGGCAAGAGGGACTCTTCCATGTCCACTAAATTCAGTTACCTTGCAGCTGACTTAGGTCTTATTTCAGAAGTCCCTCCCTATTCAGCAAGGGATTAAACCCAAACTTCAGTGGCTTTGATGAACAGGGACAGAGTTAAGCTCAGGAGCTTTCTTGTATTTATTAGTATGATAGTCAGAGATCTGACTGTCATGAGCAGTGTAGGTAAGAACTGTGAACACACACTGAATGGCCAGCCTGCTGCCCATCACTCCTGCATTTTGTCAGGACTGTCAGTGCAGTAGACTTGTAGAGTCCCTTTGCTTGCCCTCAGCCCCTGCCTAACCTGGTATCTGAGGGACAACAGCATTTGCTTCCTCCCCACCTCTGCAAAATCAATTTTAGCAGTATCTCATCTGCCTCCCAGTTCTTAGTGATCAGAGGGTCTGTTGGAAACTTCTGGATTCAGCATTTACTACCAAGGTCACCCCTTTAGTTATATTCAACTCCTGACCTGCTCATGAGCTCTGCTGAAAATTCATCCTGGCTGAGGAAACATGTATCTAACATCTAGTTTTTCATTTCACCCCAATCCAGACAGTTTTAGCCTGCTGAATTGCCTGGTTCAACTCCTAATGGAATCAACAGCTTCCATCTTGTTTGGGGACTTCAGGAAAAGCATAGATGAATTGCCAGTGACCTGTGCCGGAGTGATGTGCTAGGGAGGCAGTGACAGTGGATGTTTTTCTGTGGTCAGCTCTTGCTTTTATCTGCACACAGCATTTGTTTTCAGTTACATCTAAAGAAACATGGAAATTGGTCTGATGAATTTGAAGATACTACTTAGGAGGAAATGAAAAAAACTCTATGCAGCTCTCTGTTGCTTCCTCAATTCTTTCTGTGACTTTATGATACAGGATTTTTGAGATGCCAGAGAAGGAAAAACAAAGGGGTTTCTGTGTAGCACTAAGTTTTCCACCCTGGGGTTTTGGATTCCTGTTAGTGGTGCTGACATGGAGCTATCCCACTGCTGCCCAGCAGCAGCCTGGAGCCCTTGCCCTTGGAGGTGGCTGGCTCTTACCTTGCAGGAGCTCCAGTCTCATCTGTACCAAAAGTCTCGTATGCTCCCAGAAAAACACAGGAGGATTCTTTCTTCATTTCTTATTGGAAATAGAGAACAGGCATGTATCTGAGGATGCTTTGGAAATCAAATGTGGTTGGTGGGTCCTGCAGCCAGCCTGGCCTGCATGGGAGGACAGTGGGGCTAATCTGAACGTGCCACTGCTGCTGATCTGATAATTCTGCTATTATAGTTTTGGTTTGGTTTGGTTTTTTTTAATGAACTGTATTTTGTGTCCTCCCTGTGCAAAAATCTCCCTCTCTCTTTCTCCTTCTTTTCTCCCTGTCTCTTTTTGTTTTGTTTTGTTTTGTTTTTCTTTTTTTTGGTCAAACTATGCAGGAAATGTTTTGAAAGGGAGAGTCAAGAGACTTAAGTCTGGAATTTTTATGTACACCAGAAACTTAAATGTGTGGTTCAAGCTGATAAACTTACCACACCTCTTTCTGTTTTCTTTATAGACTTATTACAAATATCTGGCTTGGAACCTAGATTTATGGTGTGAACAGAAGAAATATAGGCCATAGAGACATGAAAAGATAAATCTCAGGAGGAGACATAAGAGGGCTTGTTCAACTTTTAAACTGTTTCTTAATGAAACAGAATAACAAAAAAGATCAGAACACTCATTTTTTAAAATGTTCGTGTTTAAAGAAGCTGTTGAACATTAGCGAGGCCGCATATAAAATATCACTGCTATTGTTTTATGCCTGAGTTGAAATTGCCTATAGAGTCTAGCCCTGAGTTTCTCATAGCATCACAGTTTGCATTGCTCTCAAATTGAGGTTTGTACAGAAAAAGGACCAGCAAGCACAGAGAACTCATGCTGTATTTTGAAACCAGAGCTGGCCAAAATTCTTTAATGGTGTATTAAGGAACATTTTATTGGATTCATTTCAGATTGAATGTTTTCTGAAAATATGTATATACCATGATATTTAATTGAGAAAAGAATAAATAGATAATTTCTGTTTCTATTTTTCTTGATATGGTATTGTAAATAATTCTAATAAAAATGAGTCTTTGTGACTTCAGTTTTGACAGTGCCATAAACTCTGAAGCCTCTGAAACTCTCACAGCCAAAGAACTTGCACTTTATTTCTAATCTAAATTTGTGTAGCTTCAACTTCTCACGCTATGGGTTTATTATACCTTGGTCTCCTGTAGATTAAAACATCCAGCATGTAGACTCAATACAAGTGCATGCACCTATGATCAAATCATCAGTGTTCTGATTTGTTAATTTAGAAGAGAACCACCACTGGTGTCTGTTCATGAAAGAAAAGACATATGTCCTTTATTGCTGTTCTTTGAACCCCTTTCAGTTGAGCAGAGTCACTCTTTGATTATAAGCCCCAGAGTTAATCCCACTGTTCTGGCAGTAATTTCATCCATGCCACATAAAGAAGTAACCTAACCTTCCAACTCAGTTTATATTATATGACCAAGAACTGCACAAGCCATCCTACTGTAATAGCAGTTCACATTTAAGTGATCATCTACCATCATTAATACTTGAATACAGTTTAGTTTGATTAAGACAGTGTATTCATTTGGTCCACCTAACTGTCTATTTTGAAACCTCAAAGATTTTGCATGGCAACATCATATGGCACTGAAAATGTATGAGGATAATTTTGTGAAGTCAGTGGGTTTCTACTGTGTTCACAAATAACTGTATTGTGTCGTAGATCCTCTTTTGGGGTTTCATTAAGGGCAATTTTGCCTAGAGTGAAGATCTTTGTCTTTGGAAGAGGGAATTTTAGGAAGTAAAGATTTGTATAAGGCATAGACTCAAGCTAACATTTTTGAAAAAATGTGTGCTCAAAGTCTATGTATTTCAGTCATCTAATTGCCTAGATAAACAAATATTTACTTTCTGCTGGGAAACTAGAAGATCTTGGATGAGGAACTTAATTGTAGGTTTAGTCTGTCCTCATATCACTGGTGAGAGTTACTGACCTTTAATGGTTACGGGGTGTCCCATGTGAAAGGAATTATTGAGTCTCATAACCACAAGTAGCCACACCATGGTACTGCCACCATGGCTGTTCTTAGCAGGCACCTTTTCCAAAAACTAGGTCGGTGTTAAAAGGCCAAAATGAGCATAGAGACAGATCTACCCATTCATGCCCATCAAGGTGCCTCTCAGAAAAATAAATGAGGCACCTCAATAGGAACAGGTGGGGAATTTATGCTGCTCCTACCTCAGCTGTCATTTCCCTGTGGCTAAATAAGATATTTGCTCCCAACTCTTTCAGGAACACTAAATTAACTTTAAAAAAAATCTGGTCTGTATCCAAATGTAAACAGATTATCTCTGGGCCCTAACAAATGAGATTGCAGTGAAGAGTTATGTAATTCTTAAGTTTGACCTTCAATCAATGCAAACCTTCAAGAGCAACCTCATCTTTATGGGGATCTACTCCAAGCTTTAAAGCATCTATGGCTCTGTGGTTTTGTCATGAGCACATAGTAAATGTGTCTAAACACAGCTACTGTGAATGTCTGGAAGTTACAAGCTAAGGCAGAAGTAGCTAACTGAATACAGCACCAGCAGGCATAATAAATGTGCCTTGATTTTAATGTTATGTGGAAAATTTAATATTCAAGTGACTACGTTCCTATTAATTGCATTGCTTCTTCTAAAAATGCAAAAGATAAACAATTACTAAAATTTGTATGTTAATTCGACTCAAATGAAATGATTAAAATTAGAGTGAAAAATGAAAACAAAGCATTACTAAATCCTTTTACTTACTTTTTTTGGTAAACAAGATCTTTCTGCTCAGCTGAAAAGAAACACTGACAATTATAATGTATTATGAGCCAAGTGAGTATTTTCTATTGCAACAATTATTTTCACATAGCATGTTAATGTTGACAGAAAAAGACCAAAGGCACCCTTGTGACTTTACCAGCATGTCATAACAAAATGAAGGCTTAACCTGTTTCTGAAGGATTGACTTTCAAGCAGGAAACTGGGCTATTTTGGAAACTTAGCTAATGACACTGTTATTTTTTCTCCTGAGTGATAAGGTTGATGGATACATACCATTTGTATTTGGCTTAATCCTTTTTCTCCCATGCTCAGGACTATCGCTTACACCACAGTGTTGATCAATCAATGTATATTAGTACCTAGCTCTGCTGACAAATACTCTTGCTCTGTCATTTGCAGCTGTATATTTATTTTGACAGAATTGTCTGACACAGTGGTCTTTTTTCCAGTGGAGAACTGTAAAGACTGAAATTTTTAGAGGGACCTAGTAGAATTCGGTGTCCACCCTTTAGTGAAATCCTAGGGGCACCAAGTGCCTGCCTGCCTCAGTAGTTCTGGTCAACACAGCCAAAGGATCATAGGATCTTCCTTATGCTCCAGAATAATGTCATAGTACAGCTGTGACATTATTAAATTTCTATAGATTAAATTTCTATAAAATATGTAGATGTAAAAAGCAATAAATATACAGACTTATGAGATTTAGAAAGTGGGTTAGTAACAGTAGCTACCACAGGTGTTCAAACAGTCAATTTTTTCTCACTAAGGTGAATGTTTTCAAGCTAGCTCACCAAAATAAATTCTTTCAGCAAGTACACAGCAAAGGATATATTTGGATTACAGAGCTCTGCACTATCAGCGCTTGGCTTCCTTATAGAATTTAAAATACATTTTAACTCATGGTGAAGCATTTCCAGTTGAAGAGAAAAGATGCTCAATAAAAACATGATTTTACCATCACCCGACACTTCTGCAAGGTCACAAGGGCAGATAAACAACTTCCTGCAGCTGTGGCTACATCTGGCACACGACTGAGGCAGAGAGCGTGCTTCACAAAGATAAACATATCAGGTTGTATCTCCATAGTCTCCTACACTTCTGGATAAAGCTTGGGGAACTGAACTTGGCCCTGCAGTGCCAGCAGTAATTAATATCTGAAAATGCTTTGCCACTAAGGAAGCGAAACAATGAGTTTAACCCCCCCCCAATAATGTTGATGACTGTGTGTAGCCTGGGGCCACTGTGCTGCCCCTGAAGCCTCCAGTAGCTTTTGCTCACCTGGAGACAGTCTCACCTAGCTGCCATCAGTCTGTGGGTAAGATGCTTCAGGGGCAGACAGCTGAAGGAGAAGAAAGGTGGATCTGCTCGAGATCTGAGGGCAGTGTGTGCTGAGAGCCAGGTAGCAGATCTGCTCTGAAAATTGAGCAGTTCTTAGACTGGGGAATGGATTCCTCATGGCCTGGGGTTAGGGGCTGCTTCTGTGTTCCTAAGACGTATTTTATTAGAAGACAGTGTCTCTTCAAATTGCTCAAGTTCAGTAGACTTGGTTGATGGGTGTTTCTGGCACACTGTCACATAGGTTGTTTGTTGGCTTTTTCCTCAAAGGCCGTAACAATGCTTTCAGGCATGGGGTGGAATAGTTTTTGTTTGTTATGTGAGCAAACTGAAATCAATAAATGATTTTCGACTGATCCCAGGTTGAAATTTTTTGGCATATTCAATGACACATGCCAGGTTACCTTTAACCTGAATGGCAGTAGCAAGGGAAAAAATTAATTAAATATTGCATTGTTTTTTATTTGGATAATAGAATAATGTTTCACAGCTGGAGACCCCTTAGGCAAATTGTATGTGGGTATCTCTGCAGGATCCAGTCCTGAAAAGGTGCCTTCCTCTCTCCCTGGACTGTCCTACGAACCTAATTTCCCACAGAGGGCAATCCAGACCCTCCTCTGAGTTTGGAGAGGAGTAGACCATTGATGGTCTGCTGAGGCTGGGTACCTTGTGAAATAGGGAAGGGCAGCTGAAAGGGAAGGGCAGGCAGTGCCCAGCATTTGTATTATCTTACATACTATATTATATTAAATTTTGTTTATTAGTAATTGGAGGTTACATTAATATGGTCGGAGCACCTGCCCATGACTGGGAGCTGCAACCTTCTGGGTTTGAGGGAGCACCTAAGAAGTGCCCACAAGCTCTGTACAAGTCCTTGGAGAGCCTGCACCCCAGGTAATACCTGGACAAGTCTATCTATGACACACCACAGAGGTAGCCCTTGGTGGATGTGACACATTGGAGGTGCCAGGCAGACACAAAGCTCTTGAGGCAGCCTTTGGCCACCCTCTGAGCCAAGGACCACTTGGGCAGCAGCTGGTGATGGAAGAATCACATTTATACCTGTTGTACCAGCCAGATCCCTATCACGAGGAGCTTTGCCCTCAGGAGGAAAAGCAAAATTCCTCCTGTGCCTTTAGCATGGCAGTTTGCACTGAGGAATAGCTGTTTGGTTGTGTAGCTGCCTTCTTCCTTATGTGTTGGGAGACACTGCTTCCTTGCTTGCTTATGTGTTAGGAGATTGCTGGCTCTGTTGCCTGTAGTTGTTTACGATACATTCCATGAGAACTCTAAAGCTGCTAGGACCTTGGCCCCAAGTTTATCCTGTTTGGAAACAGCATAGTTTTTTTTGTTTGAATTTAACTCAGCAAATAAAGAAACAAAATGAATGAGTTATAAAACATCTATTTTCTTTGCAAAAGCCCCAATTCTTTAACAAGCCATGTCAGGTAAATATTTGTCCACGCTTCGACACATCACAGGGTGAACTATAGGAGCTGACAAGGTACAAGCCATTTGATGTTATGTTTTTACCCTGTTTCCTGGCAAACACCTCTCAGAGATGACAGGGGAGTATCATTTTTACATGACGGTGTTTCTACCAAACTGCTGATAGAGCCCTTCACAAGATCACAGAAGGGTCCATATCATCTGATTAGCATTTAGAGAAGCTGGTAGTCTGGGAGGGGACGCAGGAGACCAGAGGCTGCACCCTCAAGGGCTGAGAGAGGAAAGACTCAATCAGTGGTTGATAAGGCTTAGGAATGATAAATCGCAAACAAAACTCCAGGCTTAGGAATTCACAGCACAATCTGTCATGAATTTCCTTCCCTTCCCTCCCTCCCCAATATCTGATGAGAATTTGCCTTTTAAAATGGTCTCTGGAGTACAAGAAATCAAGTCAGCGAGAATTGTTAAGATGTTCCTGGCTTTTGTTAGTTTTCTTAGTGCTTTATTTTATTTTATTATTTTATTTTATTTTGATATATATATGTATCTTGGTATGTATGTGTGTCTCTGGGTATATTTATGCAAAGTTTTAATGTTAAAATGCAATGTGGAAAACACTTGGTACCACATTATAAACACTTTAAAAGAGAGAGATTTGAAACCTGTTTAGGAGTCCCAGTTGCCCACAGAAGCAAACTGTAAAACCCTTGAAAAAATCACTTTAGAACTACCTTCCAACAAAAAGACCTTCTCTACAGGAGGTACTTCTGCTGGGAAGAGTGCTCTCTGCGTCAGGTTTTCCACCAGTTCTGAGAGGCTGTCACACCTTAGCCTGCTAGCTGCACACATATACATATGTAGGCATGGTGTGTAGGCCAGTGCATAGGCTGCAGATGCATCCTCCCACGCTATGGCTGTGGAGGAGAAGGAGCACTGTGGTGTCAGCATCAGGGGACAACACATTTAACTGAATGCACATCTCGGCACTCTGCTGTTGTGAGTGCCAGTGTTGCTATAGGTCTGTTCAGGATACTTCTGCTTTAGCCCTTCTTCCCCTTGTTAACCACTTAATTGGTGAAAAGGGAAGATGCAAAGATCTTTGTCTGCCTAAGAATAGTATAAATAGAACTTAACAGAGTATTCATCCTGATTATAGCACATGTACATTCTCTCACTCTTAGGGTACAGTGAGTAGGGCTTGTTTTGTCTCTGTCCCTGGGTGCAAGAGCACTCCTGTGGACTGTGAATCCCCTCCCCAGTACCTTTTCCATGCTGCACCTCACATGAAGGTTGGAGGCAGATGAGTGCTATTAGCTGTCTTTCATATAAACCAGTTCTCTCCATGTCTTCAGAGAGATGCTGGAAGAGCAAAGCACATGCAAACGATGTGCCTCCCAGCTGCACATCTACTACCCCTTGCTTCTCAGAAACATGCACACATGGGCTCAGAAGTGGGGTCAAATAATCCACAACTAGCCAGCTAAGAAGTTAAAAACATGGAAGAAAAGTATTGTTAGAATGGACTGTGGGGGGAAAAATATGGATTTGAGGGGGAATGGCTGCAAAAAAAACCCAGGACCACAAAAGGGAAAAAAAGGCAGGAAAGAAGAAGTCTCTTTGAGAAAAATCCATTGTGCTTATCATTTAGAAATTACACATTCGCTGCTGCTTAGTTTGAAGATGGATGGTAGGAACTGCACTTAGCCTCTCACAGAACTGTGCTTTAAAAATACATTAAAATGTTGCCTAGTGGGCTTGTGATGAAATCTGTGGTTTTTAACCCAAACCTGTGATCCTGGGAAATTTTGGGGCAGTGTTGCACTGGTTTGCTGTGGTAGCTGATAGGCTGAACTGAAAAAAAGCATAATTGTCCTTCCAAACTGATGTGAGAGAGAAAACTGTTTCCAGAGGGTAACACTGAGGATCTATTTTTATTTTTTACCTTGTTAAAAATCATTGTATGACTGCCATTGTATGAGTGCTTTTTACATCTGTAACAATTTCTGCTCCATAAGAGCAGTAGGATACCTCCAAGGGATGCCCAAGTATGCAGAGATGCTGATGCTAGCCTGATTCTGGTGCTAACAGTGTGCACTGCTTACTCTTGTTAGACAATAACATATACCCTGGGGTGTCTTCTGGCTTTTGATTAAGCTCCCTGGGATTCCAGCTTTGTAGATTGGCCATTGTAAATGCAGAGGCAGAAGAAAGATGCGATGGCCTCTGCTCCAAGGGTGGTACAACCACCTCTCACGGCAGGAAGTGTTCAGATGCCCTTAATGACAATGGGCAAACAGACAGTGTTTTTGTTTATTTTCTCATAAAGTGCTGATGAACAAATGAGGCAGAGGCATTAAGAAACTCATGCTGTGAGGAGAGATTTGAGTTTATCAGCTCCTTCTTGGCAAGACAGATTTTACATGGTGAGAGTATAAAGTAATCCCTCCTTGAGGCATGAGAGTCTAGAGTTTTATATCATAAATAAAATGGGAGAGTGCTTCCCTGAGAGATTTGCTCTTTTCTGGAGTCAAGTTTGAATAACATCGTTTATTTTCTCTGACTTTCTTTGGTGTAACATGATCATGAAATGCATCACAACTAGCTAGTCTATAGCTGACAAGCAGTAGAGGATGAGAGGAAGCCTCTATGGATAAAGCACAGCCTGGAAATATTGAAGAAGACCTTCTCCAACTAACAGGCTAAACTCTGCTATTAAGCTTTGTTCGTGTGACAGTCTAAGCCTTCTGATGAAAGGTGCTGTTCAAAACTCAGGCTGGTATCTACTCTCACTGAAAGTCTCACAACTGGCTCAAAATACAGAATCATGCCCAGCAAAAAGAGGCAATAGTGACCCTGAGCAATCACATAAATCACATGCAGACCTCCAACCTGCCAAGTGGTGAGGGCTAAAGAAACTGAACCTCACAGATAGCACACACAGGTCTTATTTTTCCTGGTACTTTTATCTAGGACATCTTTATATATTTCAACAGAAAACTCATAGTCCATGGCAGATTTGGAAAACATTCTGTAAGTTTTTTTGTAAAGCAAAGTAGGATCTTCCCTCCAAAGCATCTAGAGACTAGTGGCAATGTCCACATGATCTCTTGTAAGAAGGTGATGCCATATGGCAGGAAGCCATTTATCTGGCTTCATTGCTGTAGGGAGTGAAAATTGACAGGACAATGCTATCTGCAGGGCTCACCCGAGCTAGGTCAAATCCTGCTTACCTTACTTATGTAAATAGTTCTCTGCATCTCAATAGCTCTGTGTTGTTACAAACTGTCCTGATTTGCACTTTGCAAACTGAGAGCAGAAATTGCTTCCAAACCTGCCAAATGGAGCATTTCCCTCAAACAGAAAAAAGCTTTGTCCTGCCCAACCAAGTTATCCACAGGACTGCAGAAACCCAGTAGTGTCTCATGGAGAGTTTTCTTTTGAAGTTTGGTTGTGTAAGACAGAAGTAAAACCTTCCCTCCCAGACATAATCCTGTAGTGTAAAATCAGCTTTATATTTATTTACTTTGACATTCAAACCCCTCTTTTTAATGCGTATGTATAAGCTCTTAGGGATTTAGGTCTTGATCGCTTGGTGATTTGCCCAGTATTTCTCATAGCCCCCTATACAAAAGAACTACTTTTTTGAGAAACTCTGCAGTTTTGGATTTGCTATTCTTTTACAATGCTTGGAGAGAGAAGGCTGGAGTAGGTGACAGGCATTTAAACAAAATGTTCAAGGGCAGTTTTACGGACTCTGTGGACTCCACAAACTGGAACTCAAACCTCGTGAATTTCTGTCAAGTCTTCCTCTCAGATCCATCTGAAATGGTTTAGATCTCGTGCAGGTCAAGTCTGAGCTTCAGCAAGAGTTGTCCTGCGTTACCCCTAGGGAGATGCTGCCATGCTGCACCTGCCTTTGCAAATAGAAGATCTACATGGTGAAGAAGCACTGAAAACAATAAAGGAGGCTACAACAGTTAGGAAATTATCCTTAAGCACAGGCTCTGCATGTGCAATAACCCTCTCTGCTGCAGTCTTTCTGTGCAGCTGCGGTCCAGCTCCCGGAACTGCAGTCCATAAATGACAGGAGGCTCTATGACTTAATGGGATCACCAGCCCTAGTGCTGCACCCCAGCTTTCACCACTGCACTTCCACCAGTCCCCACAGCTGGAAACTGCCTCCTACAGCTGGAAGTGTTTGGAAGGGTCCAAGTCCTGGCAGCGCCATGATGCCTGCGTCTCACCCAGGAGTGGCCTGCAATCACTTTCTTCCATTGCCTGACACTGCTGGAGCCCAATTCCTTAATTTCCCCTTGTACCAGACAACACTGACTGGGGAGAGTGGGAGGATTTGTACACAGTCTAGGATTCAGGAACAGAGATGTGAGCTAGAAGCTGATTTTGAAATGTTTTGCTTAGTTGTTTAAGTATGCAAGCATTTCTTCTGGAGATGTAAAATATTATCATAAGATGGAGAAATTCGTATGCACTCATCTGGAATTAAATGCAATCTTGATTTGTTAATTTTGGCATTTGTAAACCTGTGTGAAGCTGGAAGAAGAGGGATTCCTGCAGATCTGTGTGTTGGTTTGGCAGGAGACTAAAGGAATCAAAATAGCATAAAACCTGGGATAGGATTTGGTCTGCCTAAACCCCACACTGATCCTACTTTCTTGGACTGGCTAATCTCTCTACTGAAGTCGGAAATTATAAGCATAGTGCTAGCAACCCACACCCACACTTACAGGCAGTAATCAGATTGCTAGAGAATCCCCCAAAAATGTGTGCCCCAGTCTGAAGGAGCCCCTCTACATGGCTTTGAGGGAAGGTTAGGAACAGGTTAGAGCAACTACACCCTTCCATCTCCTATCTACCTATATGAGGAAAGGTAGCATGAGTTTGTTCAACATCTGTATTTTGATTCACCTACATGGACAGGGCTCAGGATTTATTTTTTTGGAGGTCAATTTGTTATTGACATATGTTTCCATGTATCCATAAATCCACACTTGCATAGAGAAGGAGTATCACTATCATTCTTTAGCACCAGTTTCCATGTCAGTTTAATCTTCTGTATTCATAATGGTAAAGTCTAACATTTTTCAGGTCTTAAAAATTAGGCTCCAGATTAAAACATATTCCTTCCCTTTGGCTTTGCTTACATAATATAATGTTCTTGAAGTGGACACTAAGGGCTTGGCTGTGTTTCCTATATTTAAGGAATGTGTATCTGGAATGCTCAGGTATAAGATGCCATTTGAAATGCCCTGGTGTACCCAGGTCATCTCCATGGGTGCACAGCTATGACAGACGGTCTTCAAAAGACTTACCCCTTCCTGGAAGAAACTAGGAATGGGATACAAACCCAGGACATCTCCAAAGGTACTAAATGCAATATATATGCACAACTGAGTCAAGTCTGCACCATATTAATCTGTGTCCCCTCTGCTATGGTTTTAATTGGTTGTTCTAAAGACTTGGAAAGCTTCAGCTCCTGGGTCCTTCAGCTCTCTAACTGCTTGTTTTTAAAAAAGCAATCTAAAATAGAGATACAGAATAGTAATAGTTGAGGGAACCCACTTCTACTGCTAATATTTTGGCTTGATTAAGTTACTCTGTGGAAAGGTCTATCGTGGCTTGTTTTTCTAGAAAAAATGCTCTGAATAATGATAGAATAATGTATTCAAAGGGATGAAATTTCTAAATTATAATTTATGTCATTTTCATTACACTTTGTAACTCTTGGAAAAAAAATTCATTGTTTGGTGTTATCAGGAATTTCAGTGGGAACTCCCTGGAGAGAGGTGCAGTTGGCTCACTAAAAGGCTTTTCATTTAAAACATTACTGTAGATGGGCCTGTACATGAGATAAGAAGGAGAGGGCAGTTAAGAGGAAACAATAAAATATGCCAAAATGTTCTGAAATGATGGTGCTGAGTTGATATTATTTTTTTAATTTCCCTTTTTTTTTCCTTCTGCATTGTCATATGAAGAACATGACTTCATATTTTCATCAATTGGACAATACAAATTCAAAGCTCTGGAAGGAAGGGGGAAACCTTCTTCTAAACTCTTTAAAACCTGTGATCTGTCAGTAAAAGCAAATATGTTTATAGTAGAGTAATTGAAATTTTATTTACTGCAGTGGCATGCACTTTGGTTGCTCACAGGTAATTTCTTCTTTGGAGTCCATACCCTGCAGAGCAACAAGAGTTTTCAAATTGGCAGGGAAAAACAGCATATACAATTAGCAATACCTCTTCCAACTCAGCTGCTGGTCTGTGTTGTGGTTTTGATCAGTCCCTCTTTTCTATCACTTTTTTTAGGTGGCCATTTAAACATATGCAGTTCATTCCCATTGTCCCAAACAAAACAGAACAAAAAAAATCTCAGCATTTACCGCTTCGTTTTCAGCTCTCAGGCAGGCCTTTTAACTGTCCAGCTCAAGACCAGTCCTTACAGGTAACTCATATTTTAGGAGCTGATATCTAATTTTAACCCACCCAATTTCTTCAATATTTTATGCATTTACCCTGCAGGAAGGAGAGTGGATTTTATGCTCCCCCATCTTCACTTTGTTTCACCCAAGTCTCAGCGTATCTGTGTGTTATGGAACTACAGGGATAAAAAAAGCTTGTGTTATAAATTCCCAGTTTAATGCATTCTTTAATGTATTCATATTTCACATTGAAATTTTCAGTTCTTGCTTTCTGTTCAAGAGATTCCACTCGTCCCTACTGCTGCCTGAACGGCTGAAGCTTAAATGCAGTGATATTAAGGTCAATGTCACTTATGCTGATAACTCAGAGACAAAAATCCTGTGGATTTTTCAAATTATGACAGGCTTTGCATAGTTTTGCAGAAAAAAAATGCAAGAAAACTACGAGTTTTTGTATTTCTGTGGTGAGAGAAGCATTTCAGGATTCTCCACCATACTTGCTCCAAGACTTTTACAAGTTAGAGCTATGAAGTTTTATTTGCTTGGTAGTATTAGCTATTATTAAAGTTGCATATTATTAACCTGTTGCCGATGCCAGCCCTTTGAACTGATATTCTCATGCTGATGGTCTGCTTCAGGGTACCTTTAAAAAATGGCATGGCTATAAACAGCTTAGTTGGTTTTAACAACAACAGCAACAACAACAACAACAATCATCATCATCCAATCTTAAAATGGTGGGGTTTGTTTGGAAAGCTATCACTTCTAAGTTAAAGAATTAAATTTAAGATGGGCATTGGTCCTGAAAAAAATCTAGGTTTGTTTTTTTGGTGTTGGTTTGTTTTTTTTTTTAATTATAAAACTTTTGAAAAGTAGCCATGGTCTGAAATTTGATCTAGGATTTATTGCCGAGATCTCAGAAGAGTCTGTGCTCACTGAATTTCCTCTGCTTCAGCTCTTGCCATACACACCTCCATGAAGCGCCCGTGTTACTTGACAACAGCAAGCCATGGCAGATTGCACCTGGTATATTGACTGTCAGTCCCCGAATTTGAGGGAGCAAGACAACAGTTAGAAGAAGTGGAAAACTGCTGTTCCTCATTAAGGCCAAGATTATCACTCCTTGCCTATGGACTCCATCTTGCAGAATGAGAAAAGGCATTTAACACTGACTTGATGTCTCAATTTTCACACAGATTGAGTAGTCCTTAGGGCTGTCACCAGATCAGAGAGCAGGAATTAACATTTATTCATCCCAATATCCTCTGATAGAAAAGAGAGTTTCATTCCTCAACTTTGCATTAAGATGAGTGTTCATTGTACAGGCCATGCCGTTTCTGATAAAGCAAGTCTTCCCTCCCCAGAGGTTTCTGGGACTTCACTTTTTCGTATTGGTGACACTGCTTCCTTCTTAAACTCAAGAAGATAACCGTAAATGGAAAGGTCAATGATTGTTGGAACATAAAAATTGAAAAAGCATGCTTTTTTTCCTGAAATTGCCACTTTTGATCTATTTCTCAGGGTTTCCTTTTCCCAGCTGTATTAAGTCTCCTTCTGGATGAGAGACAGCTTCCTTGGTGTTGCTCCCAGGAAAAGTCCAAGTATTTTTTTTGCAATTTCTTTGAGTTAAAATCAGTGAGAGAGAGAAAAAATGCCAAATGGGAGAAGGAAAACTGGCATTCAACCAGCATACAAGCCGCAGTCTAACAATGGTCGAATAGTAGGGGTAGTAGGAAAAACAGGAAGGGAAACAAATTCACTTTCATTAGGATAACTGCAGGATTTCACCTGTAATACTATCTTCTTTCCTTGTGTTTGTGTAACTAACAGGCTCCATGTGAGCAAACAGCCCAGCTGATACCACTTGTCGGGTGTTTGCAAAAAGGCTCATTCTCCCTAAGCACGCATCTTACATGCTAATTGATTCCACCTTCCGAGAATGTCAGGATTTCACGACGCAGCAAGTCTTTGGCGCGTGTCTACAGCATGCTGTGGGGACCCACAAATAGCAGGGAGGAATTTTTAGAGTGCATCTAATGGCCTTTGCTTGCCTTTAAGCTGATAAGTGTAAAAATCACTCTCCAAACAACTTGTGACACTTAACGGTTTTCACACGGTACTTTTGTAACATAATCATCCCCACATCACCTCCCTGCAGACACAACCTGTATGTCTGGGCTACAAGGCAGAGTCTCTGCTCGATGGACCTCTGTGGCTCTGTGTTAGCTGAAGGGGTTTGTGACTGCTAGAGGGTAATGCTCTGTCTGACCATATCTGTGTGCTTACATTCCAGAAAATATTTTCTAAAAATATTAAATGATGAGAGCTAGAACAGTGAATGTGATGTAGGACTACAGGGATGAGCAAATCTGCTGTTTAGGATAAAGATGCATTTCAAATGCCTTGATTTCATGGGGCTTTACTTATATTTTTTACCAGGATTGAGAGAGATCCCTCATGTCCTCTTTCTGATTGAACTTAAATGCCAGTACCCCAGCTCGCCTTTACTAGAATCTGCTGTGTGACCTGATAGCAGTAATGCTAAGACAAACTGTCTCTGTCTCCATCTGGCAGCAAATACCACACTGAATATGGAGCATGGAGATGGCTGTTCAATGGCTAGGACACCTCCCTGTGGTGAGAGGGCTGGGGATCCAAGCAACACAAGTTACATGGGTCCAAAGGAAAAGCTACTTTAGGGGTCAGCAGAATTGACTTGGGGATCTGTCCAGTTGCCTCTTTAAAATGAGAAAGAGAAAAGTAGATGGAGCACAAGGTCTGGACAAGGGTAGCAGGATGACAGGAAAACAAAGCAAATGCATTGCCATTTACTTAAAGTTTCATTCGCTAGTTTAATTCTAGCCCCACTGTGGCTTTTCCATAAGACGTGACACCACTTACAGCAAGGTGGGGTAGTACTGGCCACAGTTGCCGTGACTTTTCTTGGGGGGAAGCCTCAGCAGTTCTAATTCAGGCAAAGGGACATGCCAGCATGGGGGCATGTCCTGAGGAGAAGGGGGAGGCCTGCAGTGCCTGGGGAATCAGGGAGGTGAGGTGTGAGTAGAGATGAGCAAGGAGCAAGCCCCCTGCCATGCCGAGGGCTGGGTGCTACTGGACTCCTTCCTTCCTCTCCCTCTAAAGGCAGGTGTCTCCTGAAAAAGAGACACCTTGTTTTTTTCCCTTCTCTTGTCACACCTTTCTGCAGTAATATCTAAGGGTTTAATGGAAGAAAAAACTAACTGTACCATCTCTGTTCTGAAACAAACCCCCTGTCTCCAGTCTTGGGTTACTCTAAAGTGGCATTGTGTGCCGCTTCCTGATTTTTTTATTTTGCACTACTTGTTCTCCCCGGACTATCACTTGGTTATACCATAACCTAATATGATTTTTTGGTCCTCTTTAAGTGATGTCTGCATTCTAAATTATAATCTGTTCCATCATATTTTGGTTGCCAGTACTTCTGTCTTAAGTGCCAGCTTGCAGATTTCTTGCAGAATTCATCTAATACTAAATACTGCTTCCCTGCCTATTAACCCAGAAAACGAGGCCAAGTCTGAGCTGTACATGATACTGCTATTGGCAATGCACTGCTCAAGGTGGTGAACTCAGTAGAGGAATTCTCTTTCTGCTATTTGTTTGTACAGTACCTAGCTGAAGGAGGATTTAATCCCTGCTTGGACCCTTTATGCACTGTCACATTAGAAGCAGTAGTTCAATTGCTTACTCAGCCTTAACTTGTTCTTATCTGTGCAAATTGTCAGACATTGTTCGGTGTTATTAACTACACCTATTAAGTCTGTATTTAATTAGCGTGTGTACTTTCTGACATAATTGTGGCAATGCCAAGGTCAACTACTTCTCCATCCAGCGGTGTAAACCATGCTGAGAACAAAGCATGGAGCTGGATGTTCACTGCTGACAGCTGCAGGCAGCATACGATCTCCTCTGGTTGCCAGTGTCCCCTACACTGCGTACATCTGTGTGCCAGTCAGGTGTTTGCTTCTGAAATCTTGAACTTTAGAAACAAAGTAAAACTGGCTTTGTGTGAACAGTGCTACTAGTCTGTCAGCAGTCTTCAACCTGTCTCTGCTACGTAAGGATTTTTCTTTCCTCAGCGATTAATAATTAATAATCAATTGGTTTTCATGGTACTTTTCCTAAAGCATTATTTTTATATTTGTGAATTGGTAGACTAGGGATCTGCTCTGCTCACTGAAGAGCTTATTTTCTTTCCAGCTAATAATGACTATTTATTTTGTCATAACAATGTAGATAAGATTCTGTGATCCTGTTCAGCTGTACCATGCTGCAGATCTTGGAAAGGAAAGACCTAAATCTTTTCTAGAAATTTCCAAAAATTGTAAGCAGCTTAAAGGTCAAGCTTGTGTTTTGGTATATGAAAAGCAGAGTGCTAGACTCATGCAAGTAAAAATAACTTCTAAATGGTGATATAGCACTAGTTAAATTACAAGATTGTGTGAAAGATGATATTTAACCTCTCGGTGAGGTCACTTTGAAGTGGATGTGACCTCATCTTTTAAATCATCTCCACAAGGTTGCTTGAGTTTCTAAATGGGACTATGTATGATCTATCTAAATATCGATGTGTGATTATGTTTTTACCTCCAAGTTTCACATGTTCATACCTTTGATGCTGTTTGAGAATCTTACTCTATGTTTGATTGATTTTGAAGGGTCTTGGAAGTCTGAAATAAGTATATCTAAAGATTACATTTATTCTGCTGTGTCTTACTGTTTCTTGCACAAGCAAAGGAAGTTTTTATTATTCAACACAGCACTGAGAAATGTTGTACAACAAATACAAATAAAATCCATCTAAAAAACTATAACCACAAACATTAGAATAAAAATCAGAAATTAAAACCAAACTAATTTCAGTTTAGCAAAAATTTAACTGGTTTTGGTTTTTTCTGGAATATCACATCCTAAAGCTCACATCTGTTAAAAAGGAGAGGAAGATATTAATGTGCTATTGACCATTATAATATTATTACTAAAGTATTAAAGTTACTAAAATATTACTACTGGAAACTGTAAATTTCATTCTCTAAAAGTATTTGACTGGATCAAAAGAAAGACCAGTAAATAAGAACAGAAACATGAGTATGTGCTGAACTAAGTTTTTTTAAAATTATAAAAGTTATGGCTCTGTGGTGCTGACAATGCTAAATTTCCCATTTGAGGCCTTTGGAATTGATACATTCTTTAGGAATGTAAAAAAACCTGTTAGTTTTCACACAGCACCAAATAGTTTATTTACATTTAAATCAGTCCTTCTCTGCTATACTTATTTCAAGCAATTTTTGAGTTTTTTTGCTGTGTGACTAACTAGGCACTGGAATAAGTTGGCCAGAAAGGCCATGTAATTTCTGTCCTCAAAAGTATTAAAAACTGGACTAGACAAGGCCCTGTGCAACACGATCTAATTTTTATGTTAGATATAACTTAGCTGACCCTGTTTTGAGCAGAGGACTAGATGATCTCCAGAGATCCCTTCTAACTTAAATTATTCAGTGGTTTTGTGCTTCTGTGGGCAAATTTTAACACTTATGACAAAGTATTGAAAGTGCTGTCAAACAAGGTATATTTGTGTTCAGAGGACAGAAGGGACTTCTTGCTAAGTTTTGTGATCATTGGAGCTAATTATTCTTTTCTTGTCTTCCTTCTGCTTTTGGAATTACTTTCAAGGTGGGATATGTTTTGTAGTTGTCTGCAGCATGATGGACACTCAAGGGATCTGGAAATACACTCAACTGTACACAAAAGGAAAATAATCTAAATATAGACTCTTCCATAGTTAAGCTCTTCCTGCTGGACTTAAATTATTCTTGCTTTAAAAAGACAAGGATCCTGTTCACTTCCCATCATCAGATCCAAACATAAGTGCAGTTTACATAAAATGCAAAAGAGAAAACATCCCAATGGAGATTGGAGCTTTTTCTTGAGAAAACATTGCCAGTTTCTAATCCAAGTCAAGGATCACACAGGATGAAACTGTATTGTTAAGCAGCCAACACCACTTAAGAGCAACCTCGCTGGTTGCCAATGTAAGCACCTGGGTAGAAAAAAATAGGCATTTCTGAATGTGGATTTAACATCAAACTGTATGTTGGGGTGTATGTTTTCCAACGCTGATCACAGAATCACAGAATGTGCTGAGTTGGAAGAGACTCACAGGATCATCAAGTCCATCTCTTAGCCCTGCACAAGAGTCACACCAGGAGACTGAGAGTACCATGCAAACACTTCTTGAACTCTGTCAGGCTTGGTGCTGTGACCACTTCCCTGGGGAGCCTGTTCCAGTGCCCAACCACCCTCTGGGTGAAGAACCTTTTTCTAATATCCAACCTAAACCTCCCCTGACACAACTTCAGGCTGTTCCCTGTCACTGGTCATCCAGAGAAGAGATCAGTGCCTGCCTCTCCTCTTCCCCTCATGAGGAAGTTGTAACTGCAATGAGGTCTCCCCTCAGTCTCTTCTTCTCCAGACTGAACAGACCAAGTGCCCTCAGCCACTCCTCATACAGCTTCCCCTCAAGACCCTTCACCACCTTCATTGCCCTCCTTTGGATGCTCTCTAAGAGCTTAATATCTTTCTTATATTGTGTGGTGATCAAAACTACACACCGGGAGAAACAAGAAAGATCTCTCCTTGCTTTTGCCTTTTTTTTTTTTTTTTTTAATTTATCATA
The DNA here is from genome assembly GCF_001715985.3 of Manacus vitellinus. Classification (NCBI taxonomy): domain Eukaryota; kingdom Metazoa; phylum Chordata; class Aves; order Passeriformes; family Pipridae; genus Manacus; species Manacus vitellinus. The sequence goes on along the minus strand of NW_021938789.1, from coordinate 22,156,160 downwards.
TAGCACTATCTGAAACTTAATGTTTCTAATCTCTGTGCTGAGCTGCAGAGCCTGGTACAGCCTCAGCTGCTGCAGCGGGCTGAGTGGCCCTCATGGGATACCCCCACATCACAGGGCTCTGACACCTAGTGGCCACAAAAGAAAAAATACGGTATTCTTTTGAGTTCTACAGCAGATATTGAACTTGTCAGTTATGCATGTAAATTGTTTCCCTAAGAAAAATGGCATAAAATCTTCATTTTGGAGTGTAGCTGGCCAAACTTCAGGCACATGAATATTTCCCAGAGTGAAGTTTATTCCCTGTTGTGCTGTGGCACTTGAGTTTTGGGTCCAGCTGCTGTCTGGGGTTGAAGAAAGTACAAAGCCATGTAAGAAAAGCCTGTTTCCTTTGCACTTACCCAGCAGAGATGCAGACTTTTATCTTGGAAAGCCCAACATTTAGATCATAGCTTTCTGCAGAATTACCTGGTAAAAAATGAGGCATTATACTCAGATGCAAGTTAACATCTTAAACTCCCAACCCTGGAAACCGATGCTCACCATCCACTACAGCTTATCACAGGGAGCACTGACCTTTTTCACGTGCCAAAAATAAACTGACATATTCTATGGACTCTGTGCTTTGCCGGATCCATGGCAAATGAATCTAACTGAGGAAAGCTTCCTGCTACTTCTGTCTTCTCACATTCAATGACATCCTGTGGCTTAAATGCCTGCCTTGTGTAACTGAGGTACAGTTAACACATACAGAGACTTTGTGAATTGAAAGAACCCTTTCTAGCTATGCTGCCACCCCACCTCATTTTAGGAGGAGCTAGGTAAGAAAAGTCTCATCATGAGTTGTCTTTTTGCAGTCCCAGATACTTCGCAAGTGAAGGCACTTTTTTAATTATAACTTCATATGAATCAGTCTCTTCTACTCACTACGTTGGAAAAGGATCTGATTCTGTATTATAAGGCTGAAAAAACTATGCATTTAGCATACACGTGTGTTTCTATGAAGAAGGCAGGTAATAAAGAATTAATCCCAAACCCCATAAATCCCCAATCCTTTACTGGCCATGTGCAGAATGAGGAGGTAGTAAGGAACTTTATTACTGATCAGGAACCAATTAAACAGGGGCTTGCTAAAAACAGTTTCTTAGGAACATATTCTGGTAGCTCCAGACCAGCTTTCATCCAGATGCTTTCTTCTACTCCTTTACCTTACCAAGTGCTGTGTTGATGAGTGATATGGGTTTTTCTCATTTTCTGAAAGTCACTATTGCTGTTAGCAGTCAAACCATCAATAATTTCTTCAATCTAGGGGGAAAAAAGGAACAACAGATGCAGTTTAACCTGAGTTCATGTATTGAGTTGGTAAATGAAATTATGTTTTAAAACTGATGTCTATTTTTTTCTTTTTCGTCTTCTGTTTTGTATGTGAGAGAGGATAAAAAAGTAATGTTTGCCCTTTTCCATTCATTGGGATTCGTAAGTCTTTTGTTGAGCTGGATTTTGTCTTTACCTTGTGATCCCCATACATGTTCCATTCCCTATAGTTCCTCTTTTCCCTTCTGCCCTGATAAAATTTGGCTTTTATCCTCTTCTGAGCTGGCACCTTTTAAGTATTCATTGGAGTGCTTCTTGTACTGCCACCCACTTTTCCCCTGCCAAGTGTAGCATCCAGCTCTCATGTCAGCTGCATTGAAGGGGTCTTTGTGATTTCTCTCATCAGCATCTGTACTTGTTTAGCAGTTATTTTCTTGAAAAATCTCATATCAAAGTAAGAAATGTTAAAATGATTGAATAGCTCATAGTTCTTCTGCTGCCATTCAGGTTCACGGATCTGAAGGTCCTTTTTCACAGAGCTGCATGTGCATCACAGCTCCTGTTTTGCATCCAGGGAATGTGAGGCCGTGACTTGTGTGTCCAAGTATGTGTGGAGGTGAGATCCCTGTCCTGCAGTCCTATGCCCTGACTACTCCTGGTGCCCCAGACTGCCCCAAGCTAGCTTACCCTGCTTCTGGGGAAATGGAAAGAAAAAAAGAAGTTGAACAAAGTGTTCTCCTTGTACCTGTTCTCTCTAGTTCAAGATGAGTGAGGGTCAACCACAGACAGGTTATTTCAATGCCAGCAGCATACTGTCTCCTCTGCAGGAACTGCTGATGCACATGCTGTCCCTTTGCAGTAAACAGGAATAACTTGCTCTGTTTAGGAGTCAACACAGGGAGAGAACACGATCCTGTGGTGAGGTAGGTCAAGACCCTGTCTTGGTAGCCTTTTAGATTTAAATTTGCTTTATCTGTGTCACACCTTGCTTGAGAGTGCACACATACCCTCAGTATGGTTCTGGCAATAGTCTGGATGTCTAGAAAGTGTTCTGGATGAGGAAAATCTGCTGGTGAAAATGATACGCTAAAAAAAATACTGGACTTGTTCTTTACAAAAAATACTCACAGCAATTAGTAAAGACTGGTGCCAAAAGACTGAACATGAAGGGAATGCCCAGTCCAGCTACCTGCCAGAGCTGCAATAGCTGCAACAGTTCTGTGAAAACTGCTGGAATAGTTTATGTAGGACAGCTTCTCTTCCTCACAATGGCTGATTGTATGGTCTATAATTCCTTTCTGGATGTGTGAAAGGTTTGCATGCCTAACTAGCTCAAGGTCAGTGTATGTTAAAGCTCATTGAGAGAGCGAGGGAGCAGGTTCGTGCAATTCTATCTTTCCCATTATCTTGCTGCTCCTTTTTCATTTATCTTTGCTTTGTGAGGTAGCACCTCTCAGCACCTCCCAGGGAGCTGAGAGCTCAGGGAGCTGATCCAGGGTCTGCACCCAAGCTGTCTCCTCTATAATCCTGGTAGCCCACTGGATTTAGTTGGATGAGAGCAACGTTAACTCACCTTCAGCTGGGAAACCAACGCAGTTGATTTTTGTGACAGTCTCAGCAAAGGTGATGTAGAAACATTTGAAGTAAATCAGATTTGCACAATGCACAGAGTTAATACATACAGTATCATCACCATGATTTTCCAAGGTTGTCCCATTTACTTGGAATAAACATTTACATCTGAGCAAAAAAAGTCTATAATGATGCTAATAATAAATAAATAAAAGGAGACAGGGTTCTGGGGTCTTTAGCTTCTATTACAAGGGCTCATTTGAAGTGTATTTCCAAATCAAGATCAATGAATCTAGCAAAATCACATCCAGAATCTAAAAGCTGATTATCTCTCTGGTTTAAGTAAAGAAAAACTCCTTCTGCTAAACCTGTACAGCAGCTGCATCCACAAAACCAGAAATGATTTGTGCTGTGCTTCAGCTCATACAAAAAGACATTTGCTGCAAGCTGCTCCCAGTTAGTCTTCAAGTCACTTCTTTCCTTTGTTGAGACATCTTCAGGAAGATTTTTTGGGTAATAATGCCACTTTTTTGTTCCTCTTTAATTGTGTCAGTCCTTTTGTTACAGTGCTCATGGACTGCTTACAGTCCATACTCTGACAGCAAATATTATTCTCAAGTATTTCAAAGATTTGCAGTCATTAAAGCCAAAAGATCCTGATAAATTTTAAGCTTTCTCCTGCTTCACACTGTTCAACCATGCACCTAGCTATAGTGACAGGGTTAGAAAACCCTAAAAAATGTAATTCTAACACCTTATGTCTTTACTGAGCACTCCCTCACCCACTTAGGCCTGGCATTTGTTCAGACAGAGGTATTATCTTACTCAGCAGCTAGGCATATATTTTACCACCCAAACCCACAGGTGATGTTTTTATTTGGAAGGAATTAAAGTTGTATATTACCTTTCCAAGTCTCCATTAGCATGTCTAATGATAAAGCATTAGCAATTTGGAGGTGTGAGAAATTTCCTGTCATATCACTGCTCTGTCATACAAATTAGACACTTATAGTGAGCAGTTGGTTCTTCTACTTGCCACAAATATATTTATCTGGTTGTATCTATACAATTAGCCATTTTTAACTGGCAGCTCTAATTGAATAACAACAAGATTATTAAAGGAAATCCTTTACAAATTCAAGGCAATTCATGGCATAATTACTCTCCAAGAGCATAAAATACTAAAAGCTATTTGTTTTTTTAGTGTAGCAGAAGCTCTTTACAAGTGTGTTGACTCTGTGTCTTTTCAAGTCTGAAATCCATGGCTCTACACAATTCCAGCCAAACAAACTTGTCTGGCATTTCTACCAAACTGCTTTTTCTAGAACAAACTAGTTCAATCCCTCCTGATTTAACATTATTCTGTATGCAAAGTCATCAGTGACTCCTGGGGCCCATGTAGGCTATTTTGTGCTCACGTGCTTGTTTGTGTGTGCATGTCATATACTATCCATGGATTATCACTTGAATATGTATTGACATACAGTGTAGGCAATAAAAACTAAGGCTGGAGCTTAAATCTTGTCCCTGAATTTCTCTTTCCTCTCCTGTGCTCTGGTCCCTGTAGGCAGTTTACTGCAGGAAGCTATACACTAATCAGCCTGTAAAAGGCTGCTCTGGGGGAGATGGCAATCCCAGCCACAGGCTGGGGCAGATAATAGACTTGCCTCATTTGACAAAAAGATAAGAGAGTGCATTTTGTTCCTCATTATTTCACTGGTTTGGGGAGGTGAGTTCTTTCCCTCTCTTGTTTAAACCACATAAACAATGCCAAGTGTCATGACAGGAGTGGGAGACTGTCGATGTAGCCCTATAATTAGAAAATTTCCATGCATGAGGCAAAAGGGTGTTTTCAGGTCACTTCCTGATCCACTCATCCATAGATCAAAAACCTGAGTTAAGATACAGATAAGAAAATGCCCAGGAAGTGAAACATGCTCCATATGGCTAATTCAGACAACCTTATTTTTTGCTGCAGTCAGAGCCTGCCTCGTGGCACTTCTGCCTAGGCACCTCATTGTATCATCAGTATTATAAAGGGTAGCAAGACGAAAGGCTGCTGTCCTGTTGAGGCCAAGCATTTTGTCTTCCTTCCTTTGGTCTTTCTTAACCAGAGTGTAACTCTATGGATGCAGTATAACACTATGGGGACAACAGACACAACAGACTTGTACTCATACTGCAAAGTCTAGAATGTGTCTCTCCTCTCTCCTCCTTTCCTTTTCTTGTCTCTAAAGATTATTCTGCCCAAATTAATAGCAGAAAGAAAAATCTGCCAATCAATCCAATGAAATATTACTCCAGTTTAACTTTTCTACTGAACTGCTTTCTTGCTGGCATAATCCCACCAGAGAAACACCTTGCTTTTTGTGAGTGCCTCAGCTGTACTTTCCAGTTTATCTCCATACACTACAAACACAGAACATCAAACTCAAATAGCAGTCAGGAATATCAATCTTTGAGTATTTTCTTTTTTCATTAATACTCTTCAGTATTAATGTCAAGTTAATGCCAGACTTTTTTAAAAGTTTGGCTGCTTGGGGCTGCTTAGGGCAGACTGGTTCACAGCAGCTGTTTATAGGTATCCAGGCAGGATAGGGCAGGAGAGTTTTACTGGCATCAGCATCCGATCTGATCTGACTGATGATCCTGACATCTTAATTCTCATGAAAAGCACCACGGGCTTTTCAGCAAAAATGTGAGGCCAAGACCTTGGTCCTGCAACTCCGCCGAGCGTGTGTACAAACTTCTCACTAGCGAGAGAGTTAAGATCGTCTGTCAACAGCTCTGTCCCATAATGTGCTGAGAAGTCTGGCGCTGCTCCAGGGCTAATTTTAAGCATATGAGTAGCTTCTTTCAAGTTGGTGAGAGCAGCAGAGTGAGCTGCTGGCTCCCTGAGAAGGATGCTTAGGGACTGGTGCAGCTGGACCCTGAGGAGGCAGGGACAGTACCACCACAAAGTATGAGCTCACAGGTTTGCAACCCAGGCTCAGCCACCCCCTTCCCTACACACACTCTCCCAAGGCCTGTTAGCTAGTGCCAGGGTTGCTGCACTGCTCACATTGCATAGGATTTCCTGTACTGTGTGGTCAGATCCCATGCACTGTGTGACAAGCACACGGGATATGCCTTTTCCTGTATTTTTGCAATAACTAACCACTGTTTCAGATGCTTGGGAGTGCAGGATGGCAGCTGTCAGGAAAAATGGCTGTTGCACACCTACAGATAAATCACACTCCATGTACAGACTTACTGTGCCCATGCTGTGCTATTCATCTGGACAGCACTGTACACATGCAAGTGTGTCTGAGAGGAAAATACAGTCAGAACCAAGACCTGAGTCTTTAAAAGCGTTAATATAATGAACATCACTTTTGTGGGGAACTCCTAACCTTTATCAATGAAAACATGCAAGGCAACATCAAAACATTTTACAATATTATTGCTTTCATTTTTTTTTCTTGGTATGGCTGACACGAGTCTGTAATTTTATTTAGATATCAGGTAGATCACATTTTTAGCAGCCAAAGAGTTTAACAGTTTTCAGCTGCTGTTGTTGCACTTATCTATTGAAATGTTCCTGGAGATGTGCAATTATTAGGAGACTAATTTAGTTTCAGTTTCCAGAATTTCCTAATGAAGATTATATCTTCAAAGTCAACACAGTATGCCCATCTTTTATCCAAATCACTCATTATCTCAGCAGAGGGCATGTCTATTACAGAGCAGCACTTACACGAAAAACTCTTGTTATCTGAGCACATAACTAGTAAAATTCCATATCTCCAATGTCAGCCAAATAAAGAAGGCTACTGCATATTTAGGACACAGCCTGCAGAAAAATTCTTAGCAAAATACCCATATGGGTCTCTGCTTTATTAAAAATGTCTCATTCTTACCCAGCTTTTTCAGATTCCCATCTAACCTAGTGATTTTTTTTTTGAGTTATAGAGTGATATCTATGCTTTGTTTCTCTTCTTCCTAACTAATTTCCAGAAGATGTAACTTCTTTCCCTTCCTAGCTGAACAGCAATATTAACATTAGAAACCAGTCAAATGTACCAGATGGGTATTGGCAAATGACTGAATGATTTGCATCCCTTATTTTGTTGAACCAGACAACTATTGTGCATATCAACTTGATTAATTAAAATGATCCATTTTTGCTCATGTTCTTTTCCTGTGAACTAACCTGATAGATATGTTGGCAGCTTTGAAAATACACCTTGAGAAGGACCTTGGTTTCCTCTTCCAAATACCAATGCAGGGCTGAGCATCTTTCAATCCTGAAGGGTCCTCCAGCCAGTTGCATGAGTTTGCTGGTTTCTATCGTTTTAGCATTTTAATTCTTGCAGGCTGCACCATAATCTTACCTAAAGAAGTTTGCTTAGATTCTTCTTGCTGCTTCAGAGGCTATGAATTAAAAAATCAAACCAATCCATTCAGATGGTAGTCAGAAAATGTGGACAGTTATGAATCAGAATCAAATGCTTTCTTCAGAGGTGTTTTCTTTAACTTACACAAGTCGAAATTCAGGAACTTCTGCTATCAACGAGGAAGCCCAGGAACAATGGCTCTTTCCTGTAAGTATCAGTAAAGTGATGACTAAACAGGCACTCCATAGCCAGCAAGTAAGCAAGGCTACCTCCAGTGGACATGCACTGGAGATAAGGATGGCTGCTGAGAAAGATGGTGAAATTAGACCCTATTTATTAACATTTCTTGCCATATTCCAAGAAGGGAAAAGTGACTAATAAGCCAAAACCAGACAGTAACTGCTGGTAAAGTACTTCAAGATTATTTGGTAATAAAATATACCTCCGTATGGTCCAAGCCTCTCATGCAGCTGTATCACACCTGTATTTCAAAATTATGATCAGGAAAAGCAATTGTTGCCTTCTGCAGGGTATAGTGGTCTGCTGGAGACACTGCTTTTCTGGTTCACCCAGACCCTTCCTTGGCCATCAGTTCACCTCCTCATATCATCCTGTCAGCCATACTATCATCCCAGGCTTCAGGGACCCAATAATGGTCACCTTAACAGAGGTGACCTGCACCAATAATGTAAAAGCATCAGTTGCTTTCACTAGTAAAATGAATACAAGTTTCTCAGGGACTATAGCTAGAGAGTGTTATCCTGCTAAATTCTTAATGGGCCCATGCTGACTCTTGAAGGCCATTCCAGGCAGGAGCAGATATGGGCTGTTACCATGGGACAGAGACAGCACCATCCTGTCTGTAGTGCATAAAGCAAGTCTGAAGGCCACAGGAGCTTCTCGGCAGGGATCCAGCTAGCACAAGAAGGAAAGGACCTATGGGCTGTGTGTGGATGTTGTTTCTCAGGGACAACAGCAGGTGAATTAGGGCAAACCTCTGTTTGTACATTGCTGTGGAGGATATTAGTAGAATATGTGTTAGAATTAGAGCCTAATTAGAATAAATATAGTTAGATCAGTCAAGATTGATTGAACAAAATACTCTTTTGGTACCACAAAGAATGGAGTAGTAAAATAAGAAAACCCAAATTTATTTCACCCCTCTGAGTCTTGCCTTCTCATCGTGACTTGTCTCAGTTTCTGATGATTTTAGTGATGATTAAATCTTTCCTCACATTTGGAGGATCTTCTTCTGGCCCAGCCAATGCTTTTGTTTATAATCCTGTGTGCACACGTGCATGCCTAGTTTGGGCATTGCTCTGATGTTCCCAACATGACAGCAAGCAACTTTTGTTTAGAAATAAAGTTATATGAAATCATTTGAAAGACTTGTTGAATTTGTCCCATTATTTCCCACAGAAATGACTGGTAAACAGATTTATTTGTCCTAAATTTTTAGCTGTGCAATTTCTGCAGCTAACTTTTGGCTGCAGACCATTTGCAAATAGTTTGTAATTAATATTGGACATTTCAGATTATTTGCTTTAGGCTACATAAAAAATTTCTTCTCTCTTAGCTTAATGAATATAACTCCTAGAATCAGGTTTATTGTAGAAATTCTTATGTATAAAAGGCATATTTTCTGTCTGCAGAATCTTATTTGTATGAAAGGCATATTTTCTTTCTGCAGATTCTTCATAGTGAATGCCAAGGGCTAGCACACTGTCTCTGCTCCAGAATAAAACACTTATACTTGTGCTTAACTTTAAGGACAAGATTAGTCAAGTCAAAATTAATTTGAGCATGCGTAAGAGATAAAGCAGTAAAGTTGGTTTAAGATCATATGATCAAGAAAAAATGAGTGTCCCTTCTTTGTCCTGAAAATGATGACCCCATGCTCATGGCACCTCTACCCCTGCTTGGCCACCCCCTGCCCCACTTTTCTGCTCTGCATCAAAACCCTAGTGGCTCTGAAGGGTCTGTATTCCCTGATCCCTGAGGTCTCTTTACCTTCTCCATCACTCGTAAAACACTGCACCCCAACTCCACCACCAGTCAGTGTGGGACAAGCATCCTCCTGGTTGGGTTCAAGCGGGGGAGTTCTGAGATGTTTGAGGCACAACTTCATTCTTATATCAAGTTAAAGGAAAGGGTACACCATCGTGATAAAAGCCCCCTATTTGTAAAACTTTTTCCAAAGATTTTTCTTCTCTTGGTTTGGGATCACACCACACAGCAATTATTTTTTCATAGATTGAAATATAAATTCATTTCCTGGAGCTGGTAGAAAAAATTACCAGAGCAACAACCTGTTCTGGAGGGGGCTGTCATTTGTCTTAAGGACAGCGGCATTATGAAAGCCTAAAGTCCAAGGCACTCAAAGAGCCAGGGTTATCAATGCCAAATATTTACAAAACCTCAATGAGAGCTTCTGCAACTTTCTAGAATGAGCAAGCCATACCTTTCAAATATACGTCTTACTTTACAAAAGTCCTGTAGCAGAAAGAAGCCTGTGTAGACCAGGCAGAGCTTTCCAGGGGTTTGCTTGGCATCACAAACACTGCCTTTGCTTCTCCTCTCTGAATTATAGCATAGCTAGGGCCAAAGGTAACTCTTTTCAACACTGTCACCTCATGACAGGTTTCTCATTAATGTTTGGGAATTGTTGGGAGAATTTCATAAAAAAAAGGCCATCCTATAAACAGCTTCTACTTTCACTTCTCAGCTCTTCTAATTGAGCTGCCCACTGGGTAAATTCTTCTCTCATACCTTGAAGGCCAAATCGGTTGGTATAAATGGAGATGGCTTCAGTGACTTTAAATTACATCAGTTTATATTAGCCCCAGCTTTGTCCCATGACACTTCTCTTCCTCCATTGTAAGTGCAAACTTGTCCCTTTCTAAAACTGCTTAGCTCAGGAAGGCATCTATCTGGTGGATTGACATCATAAAATCAGATGGGAGCACGCTGTGCTCTGGAGCCCAGAACAGAAATACCCAGAGTAGGTGTGACCAACCTGGGAATGAGGATGCTTGTGGAATCCAGCTAGAAGCCCTCTCCTGTGGCAGTGCACACAGACCTACTCATCAGAATGTAATCTGGAAAATCTGGAACATTTTGCATTCTACTTCATCCATCGCGCAACCTCAAGATGCCACATCCTCCCTAACTGCCACCTGTGGCTCCTAATTCCAGAACTGCAGGCTAAACACTTGCACAATTTTCCAGCAACTTAAATTTCTACTCCTGGGCAAAATTCATTGCTTCAGTGACTCATCCTACAGCTGTTTTGTGTGGGAATGACAGTCACTCATGGTGATTCCATGTGTTCATTGATCTGCTTCTCATTACAGCAGGACAGACGGCCAGAAATCCTGCTACAATGGCTGCTGTATTAAGAGACTGTGTTGGCCCATTTTGTCTGAGTCTGCGAGACCAGTCCTGTGTTGGTGTACATAGTCCTGATGTGCAGGAACTTTCCCAGCCCTCCAACAAAAGGCTTTGCACTCCCATCTTGTCTTCATGATTCACAGGGATGCAAGGTTTTCCTGGTCTCTGCCTTTAGAGCTGCAGCCTTGGGAATGCATCATTCAACACATTGCCACAAGGAGGTGGGGAGTGGGGACTGCCCAGCTCCTGCCTGGTACAGTGGGGTGGAAGGATTCAGCAGGGGCACAGCTTCGTGCAGGAGAAATCCTGTTTCCTGTTTGTCCCCTTTTTAAAAGAAATCTAAGCCAACAGCAAATAAAAAACCTCTTGCTAAGACTTATAGACTTAGGACTGACTTAACACTGAAGCAGAACCCTTTCCAAATGTGGTCCCCTGGATGATGACAGAAAATTCTGGTATGGCAACAGAGAAAGGCTGCCTGTGTCTTTTCTCTGTAAGCAATCAGAGGGCTTCAGAGCTCAAACTTCAAGTGTGTAAGCCTTTCCTCTGCTACAAAAGCTATTTCTATTAATAAATACATAAAATTAAGGGAGAGCTTGGGGTCCCATCATTCCACCTCAGCATGCAATAACAGTTGTGGGTAAGCCCCATGTGAGAAATAAGTCCTCACAGCTGCTATCCTGTTAACTTTAGCTATTTTGTTATTTTGGCTAAGTTGTCAAAACGTTCATTTCCTGATGTCTGGGAAACTGGCTGAGCAGCATATACAGTGCTGGGCTCTGCTGCTTGCTCCTGAGATAGAGGGAGGCTGGGTATGAGAGTGCTGGCCTTCAGCAAGTGGTAATGCAAAGAAAGGACTGCTCTTACTTCCTCAGCAGCAATTTTATCTTATCTACACACACTGCTCTTTCCAAATCAAGACCAGCCTTTTCATTATTATAAACACTGGAGAGTGGGAAAATATTCCCTGAGGCAAGAAGCAGCACTTGAAGTAAAGCACTGTAATGGAAACTGCCACATGCAGCAAAATTCCTCACTCCTTAAGGCATATTCCTGCTCTCAGTGCAAAAGTTGCTTTTGCTCCAAATAACACACAGCCTAGGGTCAGCTCCCTGAGTCCAATGAGACCATATTAAAGGACAACATGTTGAGTCACAGCTTTATATCATGCAAGACTTGCTCTCATGAGGTACTGCAGCTGAGTGTCCAAGCTGCAGTCCCATGGTACATGTCAACATAATACATGTCAACCTCAAAACACTCTCCCTTTTTTTGTGAAAGGCATGGGAGACACATATATGCTTAAAACTGAGGACACATGCTCAAACATCTCTAGGAATATCAAGGGCAGGACCTTGTAAGACTGAACTAAACCAAACCATTGTAACTGGACGTATATGGGGTCAAAAGCATGATGCATTAGAGGTGATGTCCAAACTCAATTCCCTTCTTTAGAGAAGAAAGTTGCTTATTGAAAAACAAAGGGTTTTGTCACTGAACCCTATTAAATTTTCTGACCTCTCCCACCTCTTCTTCCTGCACTGTGGTGCTGCTGTTTTTATTAATTATTACTCTTACCGTGGATCTGCTTGTTGCTCACTGCTGTATGTTTTGCAGTGCTGGTGTATCATTTTACCCCACATTTGCTCCAGCAAAGTGACTGAGCCTGCCTGTAACTGGAAGACGGTGTTTGTGAGACCGTGGTCAAAGTGCACCGCACAGCACAGGATGACAGCCTCAAAGTCAGCCCTGCAGCTGTTGTGCTTCTTTGAAAAAGGCCTCAGTCAGCTCTTAAAAATTTGCTGATGTTATTTCATTTCCATCAAGCAGGCCAGGAGCCCCAGAGCTGTCTCTTTCCCCATCTGCTCTTGCCCTGCCTGCACACCTCACTGAGAGCTTGCTGGAAAGGTTTCCTCTCTCTTTCAGAGCCTGCTGGCACTCTGAACCAGGTTACTGTGGTGAGGTGTTCACAAGTGGTCAAAACTTGACACAGTCTTGAAATGTGATTGTATCAGATAAGATTTTGCTTTTTAGTAGGTATAAGCTTTTTTAATCATCAACTTGCAAAAGGGAGAAAGAAAAGCAAAACTTGTATGAAGTCAAGGTTGGTGAAAGCTGTTTGCAGAGCTGTCCTCCAGACTCTGTGCCCTCAGGAAGGAACAGGAGAGTACAAAGAGGGAATCGTGAATGTGATTCAGTCTGCAAAGGCAAGTGACACTGTTGCTTATACCAGTTCTGGAGATGATTTTTTTGGAAAACAGGAAGCTTTGCAGGGAGCATGATCCACTAGACTCAGTTGACACAGCAGCATTACGGTGCAATTACATGATTTACCAAATCAAACCTAACTGCTTTCTGTTAACAAGGGATCAATCGCTGCTTCCCAGCTTTTATCATACATTCCCTACTCTCTAGTAATTGCATGATTATGGGTTGTGTTGTTCTGTTGATCTGATGGAAAACTGTTTCTTGGAGGTGGGTCTGTGTTCTGCCAGATGAGCTCGATGGACTAACTCACTGTAACTGTATAATTATGACTGTAAAGGGAAGTAACAACTTATGCCGATGGGTGTAGCATGGGATTGTTCCCTTCCAGTGTGACCTGGATTATGCTGGAAAAGGTGAAATATTCAGCTTCATTTTCAGAGGCCACATCTGCAGCATTGGCAGGACAGCAGTATTCAGATTAGCCCTAAAAGCAGGACTAGGGATACCGGTGTCGAGAGTGGGAGGGATCTGTGTTTCCTCTAGGACCGTAACACTAATTCTGGCCCTAAGAAAGCCACAAGGATATATGGCTTAGGCTGGGGGAGAGGCTGGGACCATCTTTCTCAGAAGCAATCTCAGCTATCCCACATATGAAGCACAACATGAGGGCCTGAACCTCCTACTGTTTGTGGGCAATGTAGGTGAGTTACTACTAGTAAAACACAAGTCCTAAATCAAAGGTTTCCATTAATGTCAGTACATGTATGTCATGGTGAATGATTCAAGATTTTGAAAGCTGACCATCCAGCAGATTTGGCTATTGCTACAGCTATGTGGTCAAAAATTTGTTTAGCTGCCCGGAAACATAACTTCATAGTCATGTGCAGGTACGTTTACCATGGCAGGGAGCACAGTGGCACTCAATACATAAAAGGAAGATGAGAAATCAAGCCATGGCATCAACAACACACCTCTGAGCGAGCACAGAGATTTTGTGCCCATACTGGCAGTGACTGATTGTTGAGTATTTTTTATTAGCAAATGGTGAGCATGACTTGGTATCAGTAACATATAAGAAAGTGGAAGAGGGAGCTTCAAAACCACTTCTGTGTTCAGTGATGCTCCATTGTTGTCTTCCTTTAGAGGTGTTTGTCTGGATGTATGTATCACATGACTGGAAGGTCTCTAGCTACGTCTGTGTTGTGGAAAACCTCAGAAGCAGGATACATACCGGGGTAGATGTGATGGATTTAGGTGTCCAGTTCCCTATCTCTTCAGTCTTCTTCTGTCCCAAAGGATATTGCCCTTAATGAACCCTTGCAGTTTATAATCTTTTCACAAACTAGGCACTTATTCTGAGATATTTTATTTTGCTGGATTGTAAACCACATGGATTCAAAAGCTGTCACAGAGGTTGATAAGATGTCCTACAGCAAAAGCAGCAGCTTCTGAGAAATGGGTGACAGAAATCACCATGAGTTTCTCCAGCCCACAAATCAGACTTTTTTTTCAAAGAAAAACCAGCATTACTCTGTTTTCTTAACCATTTACATTTCTTTTAAAACAAGAGACTATGCATAAAATTTTGGGTATCTGTGGACTTATTTATGCCCAAGCAAGTACTTGGACAGTAGATAAAATCAAGGAAACAATAACTTGAAAATGTGTGAAAAAATACCAAAGCTTGCATGATTCCTGCCTAGAATGAGCATTAGGAAATTATCTGAACCATTGAAATGAAAGGCAAGATTTCAGCTTGTTTCACCATCAAAAGAATTGAGCCCCGAATGGGTGTAACTGTTATATGAAACAGTGTGCTGGACTGGATTGTCTGTGAAGAGGCTGATGCCTTCTGTAAGTCTAGTTTCACTTTTGAGCCTTGAGATTCTTTAATTTGCATTATTATATCTTAACGTACATTAATTATGCCTTAGTAATTAATTATTCTCTGATGACTAGAAATTTAGAATAGACAGGCAACTTTTACTGAAAAACCACCGAGGGAAAACTGTATGAGCCTTCCTGTATTTTAGTCTTTTTACTTTTACTCAGATTTAATAAGTATGGAAATTTCACCATATATTATGTTATCATTTTCCCCTTAGTTAATCTTGAGTCTTGAAAGCCCAATGTGCTTCAGATGTTTATGGGCAAATGTATAGTGAGTTTCACTGAGCTTACTATATAGAGCAGCGCCTGCTTTAAAATGCCCTATAGGAAGTGGGGTGGGCATACAAAATAAGAGCTCTGCTTCTGATAGTTTATTTTCCATCATTTTATTTTATCTAGGTCTGGGTGTGCTTGCCACTTTCACTGGAAATCCATGTTTATCTCTGAGTTTTAAGAAAGAATTCAAGAAGTAAAAATCAAGTGGAAATATCCCCCATAATAAAGGGGGCTATTAGAGCCTTTCCTACAAGATTCCTTTTATGTGTGAAATATTTATTAGTCCTTGCCTGTTCATTATTTGAAGGGATATCTGAACTGGTGTATCCTTAGGGAATCATGAGGGGAGCAGAGGGAATGTTTACAATGAAAATGGTGCTTAATCTCCATGAATGACAGGAAAAGATTAAGCAAACTACAGATAAACCATCTTATCATTCAGAAGTATACATGCTGAATGTGTTGTAAAATAAATACACCACTGCTGTTTAAATCCTTTGTGCATCAAAGGACCAGAGGGACAAAAAGAAAATATTCACCTTAAACAGGATTTATGTGGACTCTCCATCCAAAGATTTTAAAGAACTTCCATTGATCCACCACTTCAGTCTAGCATCTGAGCTTGTCTGGAGGTCCCTGTTGGACCTGGAAACTCTATCTGCATGTTGTGCTTCCTCCATAGCCAGAGTGATGCTGCTTCAGCAGCTCTGTATCTCTCTCCTCCACTGTGATTCAGAAATTAGACAAAGTGGCCTCTGGTCCACCAGGGTAGTCTATTATACAACACAGTAATCAACTCACATATTCAAGAAATGGGTGGCTTGGGGTTTATGCTCTTTTTGGTTAGTGGTAGCTCAAAACTGTGGTTGCTAACACTGGACTATCAGGCTCTAATACAACCTGTGAAAAACCTACGTACTTAGAGACTGTGACTTCTGGATTGACAATTGTAATTTTGAGAAGTGTTTCATAGCAGGAAAAATTTCTGTGCCTGTAAGACCTATATCAATTAGGTAAGAGCTAATCTGAAGGTTGTCTAACTCTTCAGATACTGTGTTATTTTCCCACTATAACCTCCTCTCTCACAACTACAGCATTTTTCTACCACTAAACTCACCAAACCTAGATGTTTACAGCTCTCATAAAAGTTCGTTTTGCAGAGCCTTTCCTAGAGTCTGACATCAAATGAAAGCTCTTCCTCATGCAGTCCATTACAAGTCCTCCAAGGCATAATGACTGCATTTCCAAAGTACCATATGGATATTACTAACGTTGATCACTGAGCTAAACATAGGGGCAGTTTCGTTTACCCCTGGAAGAGGACAATGTACAAACCCTTCAGTGTGATGGGTAGAGTGTGGAGGAGCCTGATTTGCTGTTGTATTGTGTAATCTCTCAAAGTAAATCTCTTCCAGGTTAAGGCTGTCCCCAAATATCACCTCCCAGATTTGACACAAGCTTTTCCATGTATCAGAACTTCACTGTCTAGCACTGAGTGTTAATGTTCACTTGGAAGAAAATGATGTCTCTGTTCCTACTGCATAAAAAGCCCCACCACACTTACAGTGGAGGATTATATCTTTCTCTATTACAGTTTATAAAAGTAATGACTTCAGGTAGATACTAGATGAAATCCAACCATTAAGAGTGAAATATAATCTGTTCATACTGAAGAAATCTAGATTAAATTTACCAGTGGAAATAACCTTACCATACATTCAAACCAATTGTAGCTGAATTCCAAAGATGTGCTCCTGCCCTGTGTACACAACTTTTGCAGTTGTGTCTTTTTTTATAAAACCAGCAGATTCCTATAGGCTGCACAAACACTTCCTGATAGATGGAAGTCGGTGTCCTTCTTTGCGTAGGTTCTTTCTCACATGTAACACTGACTGCTGCTTTTAAGAAAATAGATCTGACATCAGCTCAAGGGTGAAATTCTTTTTACTAGGTAGTGGAACTGTCTGTGTGAGGATCTATACACTGCAACCAGAAGATCATATTTCAGATGAAGAACTACTTTGCATTTCTTCTTTCATCACACTGAGCCAAAGTCATTATTGACTTCAGAGAAATTGGGATTACTGAATTTGGGTTACCGTCAAAAGGATTTTAAAGCAGAATAAGCCTGTCAGAAATGTTGGGGATTTTTTCTGTGTCTTTTGGGGGGTTAGTTTCAAGTGGCATTTTAGATACACTCGCATTAACCAGTGACTGATGTTCATGCAGAGTTTTCCAGTCTGCATCAATGCACAAGAGGTCAGAACTAGACTTCCTTTGGAAGCACTGTGGTTTCTTTGTGGAAGGCTCTGGCCTTTCATTTGTCTGTTATGTGCAATAAATAAATCCAAGGTGCTTTGGCATTTGGCACCTGAAGTACATTTGAACATAGTAATACATTAAAACATCTAGTTTCTGAGCAGCTGAACTAGCAGAGCTTATTTTCCCATGGACTTGTGTCCTCTTAGCAGTCCCTGCAGTGTGACCCCAGCTCTCATGCATATTTCCATGCCCATTGGGCCGGAGCTTTACCTGTGCTGTGAGCAGTGAGGAGCTAGGAAGAGGTTGACTGGCAGGCTGATATGTGTATGCCCATTAGCTGTCTGGCTGCTGTCAGAAGCATTACCTGTTGCCTAGAGGAATAGTGAGCTGAGCCTCTCTTCTCTGTCTAGATGTCCATTCCCACAGACATAATTAACTGTGATATTTCTAACCCTCTTTAAGAAAAATTGGTCAAAGAATTCAAAAGCCCAGGAGAGTGGGACTTAGAGATGGACAAACAATGTGATGGCACAGTTAATTTCTTTATGACAACAGGCTAAAGCTCGTAAGTGTAAAAATCTCTCCCAAGAATTTGAGCTATTTAGTTTGTTTCCCAGTTTGAACTGGGCATGGGGGAAACTGCAAGTCAGCACATATTAGACCACTTGCAGTCCTGCCTAAGGAAGAGTTCCAACTGGGAGCAGTAGGATTTCTCAGAGCAGTGAGGTTTGATTAGAAGTTCTCCATTCCCATCTTGCCCAAAAGACACACAAATGATCTTTGATTTGAAAATGTTCTTGATGCTCAATTAGGATTCCTTCTGAGTTTGGTTGCTTCATTTATGAAACTCATTTTTTCCACGTGTAACCACAAGTACACAGAAGACAATGTCAGTATCGAGAGAGATGCAGTCCTAGGCCAAGTGCTGTGGTGATAGAGTTAGAGGGATGGAAGTTAGCAGCTACTTCTAGGCAAAGAAGGATTTTGTGGTGGAGCCCTCATTAATATATTCTGGGCTTCTGTGGCTTTCTGAAGTCACTGTGCTGCTCCTTGGCCTGCCTTGTTCTCTTGAGGAACACAGCATTCATGGGGCACTCATCTGGGAGGACCTATTTCCACTGCTCAGTCACTGTCCTTCAATGATATAGCCTGAACAACAGCAAGTGGGCAGTAATTTCACTTGCTGTTGCACCAGGAGAGCAGCCATCTCAAGAGCTGGATCAATTAAGGTAAGAAAAAGATGATGTTGAACTGTAATTGGACTGAAGAGCCTTTTTTTCTTCCGTGCCTGAACATTTGGGAACAGATACGTTTCTGCTCCTGACTCTGCCTTTTTAGGCTTGTTTATTTCTCCATTAAATTATTTTCTTGATGATGTCTCCTGCTCACCTCCAGATGTGGCTATTCTCTTCTGTTTTCTAAGAAACAGCATCTCAGAAGGAGAGATGCTTATCCAGGAAAAATTACCAGAGAAAAAAAATAGCGGGAAAAAGTGGGATTGGGAATACTGTGCAAATGGTTTTTTTCTTTTTTTTTCTGGCACTCACAGCAGTGTCTCCCTTGAAAGAATAGGACAGATGGATTTGGAGAAACAGAGCTCTGCTTTTCAACACACACTGTAACCGTTGTGTGCCATTTTGCAAAGGCCAAGGTCCCCATCCCCATGAGGCATTCATCATCCTACCCAAAGAGGCAACGTGCCCGATGCTACATGGTCTTTGGCTCTTTTTTTACTGCTCAGCTATCCCTGCTGCACACTGCAGTGGAAACACTGATTTGTTTTCCATTCACAAGGGTAGTTTGAACCCAAATACATTCCCATCACACAGTTATCATATGGGCCGATGAAAATAATGAACCCTGGACATGGGGAAGGTACAGGATGTGGTTGTGCTAGCAGAGCCGGTGTGCAGGTGGCAAGCCCTCTCAGCAGAAGAGCCAAGGGTCAGGAAACATGTGGAGCTAAAGGGGCGGAAGAGAAAGTAGGGAGCCTGGGCTTAGTTTTCCTGATGACATGCATATCCAAGGGGAAGGCTGGAAGCTGCAGAAAGTGACTTTTGCTGACTGCACCAGGCGGGTGTGGTAAAGCTGCCTACTTATCTGTGCTCTCCTGGCCAGCTGGGGCCATGCTTCATAGATCAAATGGATTAAGGAAGGGAAACAGAATTCAAAGTCCTTTGACAGCTTTTAATCGGGAGCTGTCCTTCTTTTTTTTCCCTCCACTTGGTAGAAACCATATACCCATATTTTCCCACTCACTTCCTTTAATAACTAGATAATGTTATTATATACCAGTAGGTGTGTTATTCTCCTAGCATGTTTTGACATCCATACCTTGGATTTGCCTGAAATATTTGTGCACTATTTCAATCAAAATATTTTCAGAGGTTCACATGAAAAAAAAAAATCTAGTGACTGAAATGATGAGAAGAGGATAGCAAATTCACAGTGAATAAAGTAAATAACTTTATAAATTAGTTGAAGAGAAAAGATTGAGGAGACAGAGGCTTATTCTACATAGTGACTGTTCACACATCTGTGGATGTTAGACAGATTTGTTCTTCGCTGACTAGTTGCTACATTTTCTAGGTTAAAAAAGCCATTGTGATTTTTAAGAATTCAGAAATTGCAATTTTATGCTTAGATTCTCACCCTTTACAAATCAAATATTCCTGTATTTCGAAGACCGAAATAAAATAAGTCTTGTTGGCAGATATCAGTGACCCTGATCTCAATGTCTTCCTTCCTTGAACTGCTCAGTTACCTTTTTCTTGGCACACTACAGTCTGCAGATGTCAAAGAATAAGGAGGTGTGTGTTGTGTGGTGCTAACACTCCAGTGTTGGCACAGTACTTCCTGCAATAAAGGGTCTAATTTCAGGCTTATGGAGAATTCCTGCTGACTCACATCCTGTGGCATTTTATAGACAAAAGTCCAAAACCAGATAATCTAGGGTCCATGACAATCCTACAAAGTTTTCACCTTTTTCATCTAAATGGTTGCTTGCTCCACTCATTTCCAATGGCAGTAGTTGTGGTTTCAGGAGAAAGTTCTTCCTACTAATTTAAGCCTGGAGCCTTGGCATCCCTATCTACTGCACCCACGTAGTTTGCACCGTGTCATTCTTGGACTCACAATTCCCATCTCACCCCTTCTCCGTTGCCCAGTATTTCACTGGTGGTATCAGCTGCAAAAGCTACCACGGAATTATAGCCTCTGCAGAGAAAGCAATGCCTGGCAGTGCTCCACCACGTGGTCTCCTGTGTATCAGTTTTCCCGGTCTGTGGTGGTCTGTACCCAGGGCTTGCCTGGAAAATGTGATGCCAGCGATGGAAAGGAACAGAGCTGGACTCTTTCCTGGACTACTTCCTCACATGCTGGATGATTCTCTAGGAAACCCTCCAGCCCCTCCCAAGGGTCTGTTCTTTCCTTATAGTTTCTTTGGCATTGTTAGACTTAATCAGCTCCCTTTGAATCTGGACAGGAGTGTAACAAGTAAGGGTCACCTTGGTTACTCCCACAACTGAAAGGGTGGTAATGGTAATGTATTACTTATAAGCACTGAATCAGCAATTGAGTGAAATGAAATAATTTCAAAATGCTTATCAGCTATATTTACTGTGTAGTTAATAAATGCTATACTAGTAGAATTCCAGGAATGTTCCTGACCTCTCACAAAGTACAGATATATATGTGTGTTTATAAATGTATATATTATAGCCCCATATATATGAGTGTACAGTTACTGCTAGTCTTTTTAGAATAATCTCAACACAGTGCTAAGGTTGCTACTACATATGATCCTAAAATCTTCCTGGATAATGCACGGGCTCTGATCCCTTCATCTGCTATTAACTGTCTGGCTCTAACTTCAGTGAGGCTCAAACTGCTCATAAATATTCCTCTTCTCTTGTAGTAGAATTTGCACTTCTGTAATGAAGCATCATGTCCCAGTGGGCTCCTTTTGCTGCCTGCGGTTTTCAAAGGTCAGACTATATGTCCTAATATTTCCTTTTGGCCTTAGTGATAATTCTGTGAATTTTGCACATGGCTTGTTCAGGCATCCCTCTCCAGAAAACAGTGTGGAATGTATTTTTTAACCTTTGATGACAACCTTTGGTGAGACAAACTCAGCGAAGAATACAGTCAGTGCCTGGTCACTTCCTTGCCTTTCCTGTTGATACTTTTCTTCTGGTTCCCACATTGCCACACATCACCTATTAAGTGTTCAGAGGATTCATTTAGCAACAGCCACAGCAGAAAACAATGGGAAGGTGGATTGACACTTGCTATGATGTTTCTTCTTGAATGAGATATATGAGAAAATAGTCATGTGATTAAAAAAAAGGTGTAATCAGTCAGTCACCTTGTTCACAAAGGCAAAATATATAGCAACCAGAGTTTTGGGTTAGGGTTTCTGGCTTTGGGGTGAAGAATCTGATGTGAGGATTGAGGTAGTCTGCTTCTCCAGACTGTTGAAAGTTGATTTGTACCCCTGTAAACAGAGGAATTTGATCAGCAAAGAAGCCGTGATATTATCCCTGTTCCTTTTCAAACCTGATTAATTTGTGTCCTGAAAGGGAAGTCTGAACAGAAGCTGAATTTGCCCTGAGTGGACTAGTTCTTTTTTTTTTGGAACAAATGATGGCAAATATCTCATAAAAATGGGTACAAAATAAAACAAAGAAAATATTAAGAAGCAAATACATTATTAGTTGTGATGAACTTTTACATTTTGTAAAAAAAGGTGTTAAAAATCAACTTCTGTATTACAACTTTAAAGGGTTTAATCACACCTAAGATATCTGCTGTGCAAATAAATTTTGACCATATCATACTTAAAACAAAGCTTGCTCACTGCTGAGATAAAAATAGTTCTTCACAGGGACTCTGAGAGCCAGCTGTACTAGAAGTCTTTAGAAGAATGGAAGAAAGATCTCTCCTGTGTCTGTGGGAGCCCTTGCTGTGCCTTTTATGGATCTTAAAGTTCTTTATGTTCTTATGCCCCTACATTGTGTCCCGTAAGACAATTCAGGTACTATTCAGTTATCCTGGCTGTGAAAATGTTTGTGAAGAAAATTAATTACCTGGGAGGAACCAGTTTGGAAGTTTCCCCAAATGCTGTTTAAATGGACTGGCAAGAGTTAGTTGAGAAAGAAAGAAGTCACACGCTGTGTGCCATTGGCACTGATTTGGGAAAGTTGCTTGATACAATTTTGAACCGTCATTATAAAACGTTATTTGTACTTTGGCAACTACTGATACATTTTAGAAGTCCTCATCAAGTTATGCCAAGAGGTCTCTCCCAGGAATTTCTAGATGGAACTAGGGAGATGTGGCTAATGGTTTGAAGATTGGATGCTTGTTTGTTTGTTTGTTTGTTTTCTCAGTTTTGTTGCTGAACACATAAAAAATGACAACAAATCCAGTCACTTCAAGCCTTCCAAAAAAAGATATAGAAGAGGTATCAGCTCCCTCTGATCATATTAGTTCTTCTAGTTGAAAAGAAATATTGAAATGTTATTGTAGGCTGGATGAAGTGTTACATCTGACTCAATAAAGAAGTGCTTCATTTTTGGGCTGTCCTATTAAAGAACAGGGAACCACAAACTGTATTTCTATAAATTATGAATACATGCGACTTGAATAAACCTGAGAAGACCCTCTAATACTACTTCTAGTGTTAACCAGAATTAAATTTCGTCCCTGACAAAGATCTGATAGACCTGATCTTAAACACTGCAATTGATGTCAGTTCGAGACTGCACAGACAACATTATTCAGTGCTTAACTGCCCTGGAAGTCAGAAAATCTTCCCCATTATCTGAGATAAATCTCCTGTCCAGAAAATTATTTCCTCTCTTACCCTTGGTGGCTATAACGATAATAGGTCAGGGACTCCAGCCTTTCCCCGCTGGAAGGCTGTTATCACACCTGTCTGCCTGGTCTCTTCTTCTAGATTGAACAGTCTCAAAACTTTCAGCTTTTCCTTGTAGGCTGGGTTTTCACAATTTCTGACAGCAATTTGCTCTCCTTTGAGTTGCCTCCAGTTTCAACTTCTAATCCTGTTCCATGAAGTGCTGGCAGTTTTTTCCAGTTGGTGTGACCTGTAAATTTTAAGCCTGGTTCCCTAGGGAAATAGGACTTACCTAATCATGCGTGTCTGTTTATTTTTTCTATCTACTTGACTCATAATTTTTTAACTCTTCTGTCAGTTTCAAGCAAACATGACAGTGCTTAAATATCTCTAAGATATTCGGTTCATCAATATTTCGTTTAAGAAGTGGTAAGATGTAGGAGAGACATCTCATTAGACTGCAAACCAGTGAAAGGCTTCAACATGATAAAATCCTTAGCAGACACTGAGGCACCTCTATTGCAGAAACGTGTGACAAACAACAAACCCTTCATCTGGAGATTTTTCCTTATGTGATATTGGACACACAAACCCCCTGGGAGCTGTGTTGCATTGCTTCTACTCCTGACACAATGATGACTTGTAAGAATATGTTGGATATGCTGGCTCCCTGTAAGATACATTCATAATTTTTTTTTTATTTCATAACAAACTAGTAACATATACCTTTGGCAGTCTGTTTCCCAAGCATTTAGACTTCCACCACCACGTAAATTCAGCTGTGGGAGGCCTGGCTTCAGGTCTGGAGAAAGCCTTAGACACCACACTGTAGCAGATGGCAATTTCAGGTTTTCTGATGGTGCTGTTCCACATTGAACAAAATCCTTCAGAATTTGCAGTTGCAAGGTCCAGAATCCAGGTCATTCCCCAGGACTCTCTTTGTGAATAGTGTGATGCTTGTGCCTTTTTTCAGCTTTAATGAATATTAAGGGAACTTGCATAAAAACACATCCATCTGGACAAAGTGTCTAAGGATGCTGCTTTCCACTCCTGCAGCATGGAGGTGAGGGTACTCTTGTGAGGTGCAAGTAGCTTCATGGGAGGGGATGCAGTGAAAGCATGCTGCACCAGTGAAATGTAGAATAAAGGATTTTATCCTTCTCCAGAAGTTTTGTCAACCTGGGTTTGGAGACTTTTTTCACAGACTTTCAACTTTGAGCCCCATAAAAGAAAAAGAAAAAACAAGGGGGGAAAAGAAAAACAAATCGTAAAGCAAAGCAAAGCAAAACAAAAAAACAGGAAAAAAAATGGGGCATGTGACTTACTTCTGTGCAAAACTATGTGGCCTCTCCCTGTCACCAGTTGCCCATCCATTAGCCTAACTGATCCAACGCCCAGACACTGAATTACCCTCTGCTTCCTGCTCAGAAAGTGATGCTTCAGAGCTGCTTCCTGCTGCAAGTGGCAGAGAAATTTCCAGAGACTTCAGCCACATAAACAACTAAAGCATTTGTCTCTTCTCCACAAAGCCCTTGCCCCACAAAGGTTTGGTGGGGAAAACCAGCTTGGAAGGGAAAAAAAGGAACAACTCCTTGAGTGGAGGGTGAGTAGGACCCTGTTGTCCTGGCATATCAGTTATGCAGTTTTAGGTCGTGATGGGGACAAGCAAACAAACAGTGAAAGATGTTGAATTTTTCAAAGGTGTGTCCCTAAAATTCCACATGCCTCCAACCATAATTACATGCCTAGGATTGGAGAGACATATTCAAGGCACATTAGGGTAGTCTGGAGCTTGACAGCAATGAACCTACTCCTCCAGTTTTGTTACCATCAGCATCCAGCCAAGCTACAATAAAGCTGCTTTTGGGATGTCCATGCACGCCAAATTCACACCTCCTGTTTATAGATGGGCATAGCCAAATACAAGGCACGTGTCCCTAGATTCCAGCAAAGGTCGCAACATTTTTGGCATATTCTTAAAATAGAGTCATTCAGATCTCGACCTTTAGGCAACTCTCTCTGAAAATGGGTGAGTTTGTGCCGCCTTCTTCCTACTTCCATTCCTCTTCTCACTTGAGATAGTTATTATTTGATTTCTAGCTGGAAGGTTAGATTTTGTCCTTTGTAGTATCACTTGCAAACCAGCATGTTTTCTGGGGTCTATACATGAAGTATGTGTTATGGTAAATTTATTTCTGATTTTGCATGTCATTTACGTGAAAAATGATGGCATGCAATGTTAAATGCATGCCATCTCATTTTCTTGAAGCAGCATCTTGAATGTGCTTCCTTGTCTGCCTCAGCAAGGTTTATCAGTGTGCCGGTGATGTGTGCCTGAGGAAATCCACACTAAGGCCAAGGGTGCAGGCTGCTGCAATGGGGCGGTCTGCAATGTAGACAGAACTGAAGGTAGCATCCACCCTTGCCTTAGACACTGAGGTGCTTGTAGTCCCAGCTATAGCACAGAGGTATGACCAGGAGCAGGTACAGCTCTGGGGTGCCACATTCCATATGTATTCTGCATGGCATGTTGACCACTTGCAAACTTATCAAGCTACATGAGCAAGAAAGCACATAATCAGTGTTCCCAGGGTCAGCCCTTATCTCCCCCCAGGTTTGAATAATTTGAATAATTAATTTCAGCAATTTATCAAACAAAAGGCGTCTTGGCCGCTGCTGTGGCTGCAGTTGCTCTGGCCTCTAGCTGGACTCCTCAGCTGCCTGGGAGGCCCTGATGGGGCCAGAGAGTCTTAGAGAGCCGTGAGAGGTCAGGGAGGAGAGGGGAGGGGGCTTGTCCGGTTTCTCTGCTGCTTCTCGGTGTCTTATTTTTAATGAGCTTTTGGTGACCAGAGGAGCAGATACACAAACAAAATCTCATTGGCCCTGTTTGGCCAAGGCTTCATGCTCCCTCCCATTGTACGGACCATTCCCAGGGACCCTTCATGGACACAGAGCTTCCCCTGCATGCAGGCTGCAGCAGAAAGAGGCTGCAGGGAAGGAGGAGTGTTCCCAGGGACTGGGAACACACTTGTTTCAGAATGGAAGCTGCTTTCTGAGGGGGTCTGGGAGATGCTGTGTGAACAGGGAGTCAGTCTGACAAAACATGGAGTGATGCATAAGGTCTGATTTCATTCTGTCTGTTGGCTACTAGCTCTCCTGCAAGTCTCCATGTCCAGTCTCATGCCGGGCTGAGATCTGCTCCTTCCATTTTTTCACTGGCACTGTCTGGCCAAGGCAGGAACACTTTACTGAAGTACACCAGATTTTAAAAGTCTTGACGGGTTTTCCTGTTACTCAAGGCAGGTGAGGATGCTGAGACAGAGGCTAGGGTAGATTTAGAAGCCGTTGCATACTGTTTTCAGATTTAAATTCTCTCTGGGGAGGGAGGAAATCCCATCCTGTACTAACTGAATTACATTAATATGATTAGCTTCTCTCATTAGCTCCCCATGGTTCAGCACTGATAGTCTCTGGTGCAAAATGGGCTATACTAGATATTCTACAAGTCTAAAGGATAACACAAATGCCCGGGTGGAGATCACAGCCTAAAAGGCTGGATAAGAAAGCTGTCATCCCTTGAATCACTGGAGTTTTGGTTTTGTAACCAGACATCTGTATCCTGTAGCTATCACAGTAGCCGTAAATTAACATGAATCTTTCACTTGGATTTTAGGTAACTGTCTTTCTTCTGTGCTCAGGTTGATTTTTCTCTCAGAGGTTTCCCACAGCATCTTCCAGTGACAATCCACTTGAGAAAGACTCATCGAAGTTCAAAATAGGAAAATCAGTGTAGCAAAGTACATATGACATCGTACATCCTGTGTTGGTGTAGTCACCTCACATCTTTTCTAGCTCTCACTTACCCAGACACCTACCATTTTCCATGATTCTTGGTTCTAGTTTTTATTTGATCTTATGAGAGGATTAGTCTCACCAACACCACGTATGTAAGTAATTTGAATCAGATGAAAAACCCTACATCTGTTGAATGACACTCCAGAGTAAAGTTATTCTTGTGCTTAAATGTTTACAGGTTCAGGGCCCCACTCAAGTATCTGGAGTGTAAAGAAGTTTTTTTTCTTATTGGCCATGTCCCTGGTACTACAGTGAAGCAGCAGTTCCTGCAGCATTATTCTAGTTAATAAGATTTACTGACAGCCAGGCAAAGCACTGGAGCATTGTGTCCCACTTAGGAAACATGGTGTAAATTCTGAAATCTCACCGGGATCACTCAGTGAGTTAAAAACACTTTGTGCTTCTGAAATATGCAGTTCCCTGTGGATGCCCAACAGTTACAACATCAAAACTCCTTGCTACCTGCTGCTCAGTTCGGTGTGTGCACTGACCAGCCAAGAGGTTTGTGTGTTTGAGGGGTCAGCCTCCCTCCTTTAATTCCCTTCCTCAGGACACTGCAGGGCAGAAGGAGGCAGGGTACATGGCAAGTGCCAAAGGGCCTGGGGAAGTCTAGCATTCATCTATCTTGGCTTAGATACGCTTAGGGCAAACAGTGGGTATTTGCTCCCATAACGCTCAGGCACCAAAATAATTTTCAACAATGAAACCAGCCACCTCCCTTCAAAACACTCACTTAATAGCAATTAATGTGCATGAAAACAGAGCCCAAGTGGTATTGCAGCAAGTTCTAGCAGCACATCATCTGGCTAAATTTCAGAAGACACTTGTTAAAACCAATATAGTGACATATTTTCTACAGTTGCATTTTGGAAACTCACATAGGAATGCAGAAGACACTAAAGTGAGCTACCAGTGATTTTACTGTGTTCTATAGATCCTTAATAATTTCATGTAAATTGTTTTCAACTTACCCCTATAATTTCATTTTCTTTATTCACTAGCTCAACTGCATTTGAGGCAAACGGTTCTTGCAGGTCATCCATCCCCTATCAAATTTTTTTCTCTTTGTAGTCAAACCCAACGAAACCAGCATCATCACAAATAGTTACCAAAACTGGCTTTTTTAGCAGTAGGTACCCTTGGTTCTCACTAGGTATTTGTAATTAGCACAGAAACCCGATGTGCAGCCTAGTCTCAGCAAAGGTCAGTTGTTGAACTCATTGCCAGAGTTCCCAAAATCACTTAGAAATACCAATGACCTGACTTGTAGTACAGTGGATGTGGGGATATTAATGAAGGCTGCCAATATTCTGGTTTAGGAACTCATAAGAATAACAAGTGCACATTTTATTTGCATAGTGTTGACTTGCCTCTTGAATCACGAGTCTTCTTTGACTTTCCATGGATTTTATTGGATCCCTGGGAAAAACTTGGCTTCTCCCACTCCCTATATCTTTCTGTGAGCAACAAGGGTGTAATTTCAAAGGAAATTACACTCAACCACCAGTACGGTAAAACAGCTGGAATTGCATTGCATGCAAAATAAAATCACTGCTTCATTAACTTAGTCATCTGGGGACAAGCTCCTATGCAGATTTCCAGGGAAAGAGGAAAAGGTAGCATATAAAAATACATATATGTATACGTGTACATAGTTATGTATGCAGCTGTGTGTTTCTATTTACCTGATTGTCTACCTTTTTAGCTATGCATCTCTCTTTGCAGATGTATTTATTTCTCCCAGAGGCTTTACAGTTATGTGTATGGATAATGAATTAATAACCATGTGTTTATTTTTCCTGAAGGACAATCCCACAAACTTCTCTGTAACAGTCACTGGTTAGTAATTTTGATAAAAAGGTATGGTTCCAGTTGGGGGGGCTCATTTTAGTAAAACAAAGCCAACATTTGGTATGAGATGGGAATGGATACTGACATGGGGAGCATCCCACAGAAAGCAGGATGTGCTGGGGGGTGGGAAGGGTGACTTTTGCAGGCAGTTGTTGGATCCCATCAACTGAGATGTGGCCAGTTAGGGTGATGGGTACATGCTACATGATTAGAAGACTCCCATTTTGCGGACTCAGCACTGACACCGTCTGACAAACCCGGTGGGATGAAGTCGCTGCCAGCAGGAAGATGACCGTGTCCCACCGACAGTGCCCAATGGGGCTGGCACTGGGGATCTTTTCTATTGAGGGGATTTTAACAAACTCCAAAAACGCACGACGAAGCACCAGGCGACCCTGAATTTCAGTGCTGAGGCTCTCCTGCCGCCGAACAGGGAGGAGGGAAAGCTCCCGGGGCCCCTCCGAACCAGGGCATCCCCGGCGGGATGCGCCGTGAGGACCGAGGGGGCGGGGCCACGGTGGGGTGGGCGGGGCCTCTTCCCGGGCCCCGCCCCGGGCACAAGAGGGGCGGTGCCGCTTCCCGGGGTCCCGCATCCCCCGAGCCGTGCGGGGCGAGTGACGGAGCGGAGTAGTTTGGCTCGGCTCGGCTCGGCTCGGCTCGGCTCGGCTGCCGTCGGGCAGAGGGTTCGCTTTGCGCCTCGCAGCCCCGGCGGCCGCGGGATGGAGCTCGGTGCGGCGCGGCTGCTGGCGGTCCTGCTGTGCCTGGCTCCCGGTAAGCCCTCGGGGAGCCCCGCGGTCCCTTGTGTCGGGCAGCCGCTGGGGTCCGGCAGCCCCACGGGACCCCGAGGAATGGGATCGGGGAGACGAGCGGGTGCCGAGAGCGGCGTGGGTGCGGGTTTCCCATGGGGTTGTCAGGGCTGGTTGAGCGGATGAGGCAGTGCGAGCCCCGGGTGGGACGGGACGTCCCTGGCTGCGGGCTTGCCGACCTCTCCTGTACTGTCCTCTTGGTCTCTCCTGTCCGGCCGGCTGGTACTGGCTCGCCGGAGAGGACTGCCTGCCATGGCATAGTGTCCTACTCGCTTGGCTTCAGCATCACTTGTCGTTTCCGAGAGCGAAATGTCCCTGAAGCCAAACGCGGGAAACCCGTCATCAGCGAAGAACCTGCTCGGAGTTCAAGTGATTAAAGCACGGGGAAATGCTAGCGAAGTAGGCAGGTCGCGGTGTGGCCGCGCGTTCTCTGCCCGTTGTAGCCGGTCGAGCTGTCCCAGTTGGGGCTGCCGGCTTGCCCTGGTGATGGGAGCAGCCAGGGCGGACTGAAAGGCTCTCCTTGTGGTACTCCCAGATGTTCCAGAGGCTGGGCTGGTGCCTCAGTGCAAGCACTACCACCCAGATCACAGCTCTCACAAGCGCCAGTGCCTCTGGGTGTGTGCGATGCAAGCCCTTGTGCTGATAGTCTGGTAGTAATAGATTTTTGCCTAACTGCTTAGGAGGAAAGAAATAACTTTAGAAGATCATGGGATCTCTAATTTGTGACAAACTTTAAAATAGTTTCTTCACATAATTCATTGATCAACAGTCTCAAAGGACTAAAGTATATTCAATTTATTATAAGAAAAGTTGGTAATCCCCAGGGGAGTGAGATCATCAGATGAAGGTTCACTTAGTTTCAATGTCCCACATCCTCCTGTTAGACCTTGAAGTTGGCAATGCAAGAAAACAGGAACTCCACCCTGGCTGGCTGAATTGTAGTGCTCTCCAGCTAACTCCTGACCATCTGCCTTTGCTTCCTGTTATGACAGAGTTTTTGAACTTTTTGGGATGTGTGAAAAGTCGTTATTTACCCTTCACTGCTAAGTAGCTGATGTGAAAGTGTCCACTTAAAACATGCAGCATATTCCTAGATATAATACTTTTCTGATTGAGTACCATTTACTTTGTTTATTGGGTTTATTTAATGGGTTTCATACATGTTTTTGCAGGTTTATTTATTTCTCTGGATCAGCCAACCCTTAACATCCAAAAAGATGTCCTCACAATAACCGCAAATGACACACTAAATATTACTTGCAGGTAAGGACAAATCTATTTAACATGATTTTGATGATTGGTAATTTATGTAGAGAGTTTTTGTGCAAGATCACAGATGATGTGATCTCTTCCCTGTCATTACTCCTGTTTCTCCCCATTCCCTTTGTGCCCCTGCCTCACTTTTCCCTGACAGGCTTTAGAAATTGTCTGAGGGTTGCAGCAAGAGAGAGCTGGGGAGTGCAGGGTAGCTGGGAGGAGGAAGCATCAGCTGGGTCCTTGTGGAGCCCGCTGGTGAGCCATGCTCTCGATGCTCTCTTTTGGATGCTTTGTCAATTAGATTCATCAGAATGCAAATTTTCAGAAGCTTCCTTATAGCTATTAACAATAGGTCGAGTATGTGAATGTATTCTACGTGGCTTGATGCTCTGCGTGATGGGGTGAAGTCTGTTCCTCTCCATAGCGACTAGTGGGGCTGGAGTTCACCACCCAGACATCAGTACTGGCACTTATCACATACGTATGTTCCTCTAACATTTGCTTTCCCAGCGGTCAGAGACCACTGGAGTGGTCCTGGCCAAACAACCAGAGCAGTGCTGAGAAGCGTATCTCTGTGACAGACTGCAGTGATGGCCCCTACTGCAAGACACTTACTCTTCTCAAAGTCATTGGCAATGACACAGGGGACTACAGATGCCTTTACAGGGACAATCAGGCAGCTACCACCATTTATGTTTATGTTCAAGGTAAGTGCTTACACAGCTCTCAGGTGTCTCTTTCCCTAGCTTCAAGAGAAAAAGTGGATATCAAGTGTCTCAAAACAGTTTTGATGCTAGAATTTATTAATCCTAGAATTTTTGATTCTGTGAAACTTTTTCCTTGTTTTCATGTTGAGTAATTAAATGTCAGTATGCTAGTTGCCCTCAACACAAAAGCCTTTGTACCTATAATTTTGAACTGACCTGCCATATGCAGTACATGGTCTGCTATTCTCCCTCACCCAGAATTTAGCACACATATCTCCACTGAGCTCTGAGCCTGTCCTCATGAATGCAGAGCTATTACTGACCTGAGCAGGAGTTTCAAATGAGAGAGGATTACAGAGATTCTACATTTGTTAAAACTGGCAGGTCCAATCCCATTTACAGTTTGTACTGATACCATTAAAAAGCCTCAAAAACCCACCCAAACCTCAAAACATAAACTTCCATACATTTGCTGACTGTGGTGGTAAAATCTATTTAGGCTGTAAGAGCTCAGTTTTCAAACTCAGTTTTGTTGGCAGCAACGCAGCTGAGTGTCACAGACACTGAAAAGCCTCCAGTTATACTGGAGTCAGCTTCAGTACATGCATTCACTGAGGCATCTGCCTTTTTTGCACTGATGGCTTCACCCTCATTTCCATATGTGTCCTGTTTTCTTTTTATTGTTAACTTAAAATTACCATTTTGAGAAATGAGAGGTTATTATGTACATGAGTTGCCTTGTTTTATATCATGAAGGTAATTTTTTTTTGTCTGACTTTGAAAAGGATGCTGCCATCAGGGGAGCCAATGTAACATGTCACTACTTTTAACTGATATTTCCTGTAATACTTATGCAAGGAAAGTCATGCTAGGGTAAATCAGTTTTTTGTTGGCAAAAGGACTGCAGTGGCAGGAAGCCATTTTCCAAAGTGTGCACTGCTGCTGATAACCATTTTGAGAATAACGATATTCTAAATCTGGGGGGTGGGGTATCTATCAAATATGTACTCCTCATTTAGTCTCATTACTTCAGTGTTTCATCACATAAACTGATTTGAGAAAAAATGCACAAGGAAAGAACAAAACTGGAAAAGTTTCCTCCATAATCATGTGACAAATAAATCCATTTATCAATTGAATATTCTTCTAGATTACAGATCACCATTTGTGACTTCAGTTAGTGATCAGCTTGGCATTGTGTACATCACTAAGAATAAAACTGTGGTAGTGCCGTGCCTTGGAACTGTATCAAATCTCAATGTATCTCTACATGCGGTAAGGAAAAAGCTTGTTATTTTTTCAAAAGTTAGTTGAAATCACTGTGGCATAAATACATTGCTTGAAGTATAAATACATTTCATAAAAACTTCTTTCCATCCTTGGGAATTTTACAGCCTATGGTTACAAGATGAGTGCTGTAACTGTACTTGTCTATGGCCCTGTGCTCTCAAAGTGCGTACCGATTGCCTGAGCTAGGATGTTAAAAGGGGGACCTTTTATGGACCGTTATGGAAAGGGAGACCGTTATGGAAAATATTGAAGGTGAAAATTCAGGGTTGTTTGATTTGTGAAATCTAACCATGTATTTTATCAACATTTCAAACAGAAATATCCAGAAAAGATATTTGTTCCTGATGGTAAATCCATTTCGTGGAATAATAAAAAAGGCTTCACTATACCCAGTCACTTAATCAACTACGCAGGCATGGTCTTCTGTGAAGCTAAAATAGATGATGAAAGCTACCAGTCTGTGATATACATAGTCGCAGTTGTAGGTAAGCCAAAGTTTTTATTTCTCTGTAGCCAATGTTCTTTTTCTTGCTACAGCATACTGAACCAATTACATCCACTTGGACACTAGATTATTCAATACTGACAATGCAGCTAATGCAAAATGGATGTTGAGATATATATTACTTTTCTTTTAAATGCAATGTATTGTGTTCTTTCTGGTTGATTGTTGGGAAAAGTGCTTCTATTTTTAGTATTTTACATAGATGTCAGGGATTTTAATGGTTTGGTTTTTTTTTTTCTGACAATGCAAACCTGTTTCCTAAAATCAGTTATCCATGATGTAAGTCATAGTTGAAGGGAACTGGAGGCAAGCATCCATCAGCAGCAGATGGAAAGAAATTGCTCTGAAGGAGTACCAAGGGAAGGGGGTATCTGAAGGTCGCACTAAGGGCTAGGTTGTCTTGTCTCCTTAAAGACCTGTGTCCCAACTCTCACAGGGGTTTGTGCTCTCCTGGTATATTTTGTCAGTTGCTCATCAAAACCTAGAAATAACACAATGATTCTGTAGAGGCTTAAGCCTGAGCTGAAACTCAACAGCTATTTCTCTATTAGCTGAGGACACAGTGACCATTTCAAGTGTCCAAATGGCACCAAGGTAGTCTTGCCTGCCTTGTCAGGAAGGCATGGCAGCCCACCCCTCTTTACTCTGTGCGGCAGGTGCTTACTTCTCTAACAAATTCACAAGTCCCCACTCTAACCTGGACCAAATTCAGAATATCTGTAGAATTTGTGCATTTAGAATATTCTGTTTTGAAATATTTTAAATATTTTATTGTACAAAGTAAATTTTAGATAATTTTGTGAATGCCCAACTGTTATTTTATATAAAGTTCCTGCTTACTGCGGGGGATGGGTATATATCTCCTTTAGTTTTAGGTCTCACAAGGATAAGAAGAATGTGTCTAAAGCAGAGGAACTGTGTGTGTCACAGTTCCCCGCCTGCTCTCACCACTGGTGGGGCTCTGGCCAAGTGTATACATCCTGTTGTGTTGCTGTCCGACGGGCTCTCAGCTGAGAAATGCTCAGGGTGGGCGCATCCCTTTTCTTCAGGCTCTTTTTTACACCCATCATCATGATGCACTGGGGCATTGAGGGGCTTTTTTGTAGCTGGGGTTTCAGTGGGAGTTTTGATGAATTCATCTGGGAAATTTGGTGCTGAGTACCATAAAGAAACCTCTTCTTACCCCCATGTTTTTTGTGTGCCTTTTTCTGCCTCTAGGATACCGAATTTATGACCTGACGATGAACCCCCACTCCCAAGTAGAGCTGGCAGTGGGAGAAAAACTTGTTCTCAATTGTACTGTAAGGACAGAGCTGAATGTAGGAATTGATTTTAAATGGGACTACCCTTCCATCAAGGTAAAGTCATAATAACTTAGAGGTGCCCACATCACAACGAAATTTGATTTAGACATAATGTCACTTCCCCTTTAAAATGTTGACAAAGCAGATGATAATACACAAAGAAATTGCTGGTGTATACAAGTGTGCAAAAGGTGGCAGAAGGAATAACAGTGACATTTCCAAACACCTCTGTCTCTTATCTATTACAGGAAAAACGTGCCACTATTAGGGATGTAAAAACCACTGCAGGAGAAATAAAGAAGTTTGTAAGCACCCTTACCATTGACAGTGTCTCCTTAGGCGACAAAGGTCGATACACTTGCGCAGCATCCAGTGGTCGTATGAACATGAAAAACAGCAGTGACTTCATTATCCATGGTATGACATCTTCAGTTTTGTTTGTTGTTTCAGATTCAGGATTAATTACTGGGATGCAGAAGGCATTTTGGTGATGAATCTAATGACCGAAATGAACCAAACTACAGCTACAATATTTTGTCTTGCAACTGCTATGGGATTATTTTTATACCACAAGCTTAGCTAATAAGATTTTAAAGGATGCTGTATGTTACTGAAAGCTGTAGAATCCCATTGAAAAGTGGGCAGTAAAATAAACTGATGTAAGACTCTGATCTTCTTCAGTGTTGACCTTCTTAAGTTCCTGTAAAGCTGAATTTGTGTAGGTGGCTTTGCATAAGGGCTGCCTGTTCTCACTGTCGGTGACCTTAAGCTAGATTTTGGTGGCTCTGCAAGACAAGAGTCTGGGTCAGCATGAATGAAGCTAGGAAAATAAAACTTACAACTTTTACATTATGAATAGATGAATCAAATGGAGTTTTGGTCATACGGAAATGATGCAAAGGAAACAACTTTGGCTAAGTGCATAGATAAGTATGAGGCCACATCCTACAGCCTTTTCTCAAGCCCCTGTTGGGCACGGCACCAGCAGCTCCATAGGCTTTCTTCTAGAAAAAAAAATTGCCAGCAAGAGAATGGCTCATATTTAATCACTGAGTTGGACAAAGAGGTTTATATTTTGGAGGAGACTTGTTTTCTGGAGGTTCTGATTCCGGGGCCAGAATATTAATGGCCCTTTTAAAAAAAAAATAAAAAACTTCCAAAATTATTATGGGCACAGTGGTTCAAGATATACTGAATTTTCTCCTGAGTTCTTTGTTTCTCTTCAGGAGCCAGAATGAGATTGTGTGCTATACTGAGTGTAGCAGATACTAAGTCTGTACCATCCTAAATCGTAGTCAACAGGGTAATCGAGTCGAAAGGCTAATCACTGTCTTAGTCTGAATGGAAGTTCACAGATATTCACAGAATATTCTCAGTTGGAAGTGACCCACGAAGTTTATAACTTATGCCAAGTAATGTAAATAATTTCAAAATTGTCTGTGACTGCAGTGGTTCAAATACATACTTGAAAAGAGGCTGAAAGTATTTAACTTTATCACACTGTAGTTTTGAATACTCTGATTTCCTGGGATGAGTATATTGAGAGAGTTTTATGATATATCCGTATATGTGTATACAGGTCTGACACTAGGTCTGACAGCTGACATAGCTGAGAGCTGAGTCTTGTCTCTGCTTTCCAAAGCTTCTTGGTGGGGGAACTGGTCTGTTCCTCTCTGTGAAGGAAAGAACTAGGTTTTCACAGTGGCATCTTTTCAGAGCCCAGTTTGGAGCCAACTGTACTTTACCAGTGACATCTTGTCACTAGCTTCTATTTGTCATCTCCTGTTAAGTGCTAACCCAAATGGAAAGCACTTACACTTTTGTCCATGTGGAAAGACCATCTAGTTTAATTCTTTTTTATTTTTTTTCTCTCCAGAAAGTCCTTTTATTCATCTGGACAGAATGGAGAATGTAATTGAGACAAGGCTAGGTGACACAGTCAAAATTCCTGTAAAATTTAAAGGATATCCTTCACCAGAGGCTAAATGGTAAGAACTGGCATATAATGTGTTTGAGAAACTGAGCTATTCTTAGTTAAAGTAAGTCTTTAAATATTCAAAGCACTCTGTATTTTCTTCAGGTATAAAAATGGAAAAGCCATCAATGCAAATCATACAGTTAAACTTGGATACACGTTAGTGATCACTGCAGCAACTGAAAGGGATGCTGGGAATTACACAGTCGTCCTTACAAACCCTGTTAACAAGATGCAGAAAAGACACACATTTGCCCTGCTAGTGAATGGTAAGTGGAATACCAAAGAGGCGACTCTCTTTCACGTGTGGATGTGGTATACTACCATCCCTAGGCTTAAATTCATCCCATAGCTGTGAAGATTTAAGTGCCAAAGAACAGCACTTGAACCTCGGCCCTGGGAGGGCAGAGGTGGCCCATCTCTCCCGGCTCGAGGATGTGCCAGGCAAGGGGCTGCAGATTCCTGGTATTGGTGTTGGGATGATACTTTGTATGTTTTGTTTTGGTTTGAGGTTTTTTTTTCCTGTATATTATTCTTTGCCTCTGTGTCCTGCTCTTTTCCTGCCCTTCTTGCTGGTTGTGCTGGTGGAGTCCTCCTCCACCCTGCTCCATCCTGGCCCAGTCCTGCCTCACCCATCCTTCCTGCCTCACACAGGCTATCGCCCCTCTTCTATCATGCCCTGTACAACCTTCCTCCTCCTCCTCTACCTCCTCCTTTCTGCTCCCCAGGAAGCAGCCTATGCTTTGAAGACAGCAGGTCTTGAAAAAGGCAGTGAGGCTACATGCAGTGGGATCAGACCTGGGGAATAATATACATTTAATGGTTGAGCATGGTGGTGAGAGTCCAGGGACTGCATTTTTAACCATGGGGTAATGAAGGGAGATTTTATAGGAGATCCTAAGTATTGCATGTTGAGGTCCTGATCCTCAAAGTGTTGGGCAGGTTTACTGCTTCCCAACATGTCCTTGGAGATGCTCTGTGTTGCACTTGGATGTGGGTCATAGTGTGAATTATTCACCATGGGTCTAATGCATGCATATTGGGGAGTAATTAGCAGGAGGTGTAACCTGCTGCTCTGTCCTCCAGTCCCCCCCCAGATTGGTGAGAACGCGCTGATGGCCTCTGTTGACTCCTACAAGTACGGCTCGACGCAGGCGCTCACCTGCACTGTCTACGCTGTCCCACCGCCCACCACCATCCTCTGGCACTGGCAGCTGGAGGAGGAGTGCACATTCAGCCCCCAGTGAGTGCTAAGTCCTTGCTAACTTCTGCAGAGTATGTAGGTCTTGAGGGATGGTTGGGTTGGGTTGGGGTTTTTTTGGGTGCCTCCTTTATCCAGGCTTGTCACTCAGAGCAAACCCAATGGCCAATGAAGAAAAGATTGTTGTACTTAATCTGCAGATTGTTGCAGGCAGGCTCTGCCAAGGTCATCATTGTTGGCAGAGGCAAGGGCCACCCGCAGCGAGGATAGGGCAGTGCCTGCAATGTTGCTGTCATGCTCTCTTGAAGGGCATCTCGACTTCCATGGGGTTTCAAATCCAGCTGTTTGTGTGCCCTCCCCTCAGATATTCCCGTGAGCTGCAGGCCCAAAACTCTATCCCAAACAGAGGAAATTTGCTGTTTATGCTAATTACAGGTCCTAGTGGTGGTTTTTTTCTTACACTCAAGTGCTGAGTGTGATGGTGCTCTTTATCTGTGTGAAAGTGTATCTCAGAGGAAGTGCACTGATTGATGTTGTGGAATGATAGAGAGAGTGCCTGACTGAGATTCATGCAGCTTCTCTTATCTGGGCCTGCCATAAGCCCAGATTTCCTTTAAAAAAAAAAAAAAAAAGCCCAGGAAAAAAAAAAAGCATTCTTCTTTCCTGTTGTTGTTTTCAAAATGATTCCACTAGTTTCTTCCTTTGGTGCCTGGTTGCTTCCTACACAATGGCTACCATCCTCAAGAAATTCTTGTAGGGAGTTCAGCGATTTCTATGTCTCTCTGTCTTCCTTTGAACTAAATCAATTTGAGTCATCCATTTATGAATGGAGGTTTGTTCCCAGAATAGCTGCTTTCCTCCAAGCATCATGATTAAGCTGACACAGGCAGATTAATTAGGAAATTCACCTTTAGGCTTGGGGGCTCCTTATTTTAAAAAGAATGAAGGTCTGAGAATATAGGGTGCAATTTAATAGAAATGTTTTGAGAAACATTCCCAGATGCAGGGTATGGCCAGTGATGCATCTGACTTACAAAAATCTGCATATTATAAGGAGCACACAAAATCACTCTCTTGAAGGGCAAACATTTGTCTTATCTAATGCATATGCCTACTTGTATTTCAGGAAAGGTCGCTCAGGAGCCAATCCATATGCATGCAAGAAATGGAAAGTGATCTCAGAGAGAAAGGGTGGGAATCAGATTGAAATTAAGCACCGAGTTGTTACTATTGCTGGGAAAACAAAGGTTAGCATGTTTTATTTTCTGTTGGTTGGGGATGATTAACCCTGTTCAGCAGTCCACGTGTCTGGAAATATATCACTAGAGACTCTTTTCACCTATTGTTAAACTTGGAGATCTACTCTCAGCTAGTCCTGCAAGCTCCTACTGAAGCCAAGAGGCAGAGATACACTCTTTCAAATCCTTTGGACACTGACCTGAAGTGAGTCTCCATTGCAGAATATAACTTACTTAGATTTCAGTGCTTACCTTTTAGTGATCTGAAGTTAGATGAGTTAATCTTGCCAATTAACTTTAATAGAGAGAAGCTAAGAGACTGAAGAGCAGAAAAAGTTGAGTGCAGCATCTGTTAACACATATACCAAAGTCTGTCTTCTGGCAGGCTGCTTTTTCATGTTTTCTTTTGCCTGATTGTTACACACTTAAGGACAAAACTGTGAACTTCAGGAGGGGATTGTGCTCCTGCCATGTCTTGGATTTGTGCTTTGGAAGGATTTTTGGTTGTGCAGATACCTGCAGAGCCCTTTGCTGAGCTGTTGAGGTAATCAGGCATACTTGAGCATGGATATAGTATGAAATTGCTTGATTGTTCTTTTTCAGACTGTGAGCACCCTCATGATTCAAGCAGCAAATGTATCTGCTTTGTACAGATGTATGGCTACGAACAGGGCTGGGTCAAGTGAGAGAGTGATCTCCTTCCATGTGACCAGTAAGTGTACCCTGTTGAGGACAGCCATGTTAAATTAATGTCCATCTATTTTACTAATGAAAGGCACTTCAGTGCTGTTTTTTCTTGTCCTTTATAAAAGCCCTTAGTTCTGTAGGATTTTAGTTTTTCCTGATGTTTTCTTTAGGCAGCCTTTAAAGTCACTGCTTAATTTGAGCCAAGTGGTTAGTTCTACTGGCATCAGTGGAGTGGCGGTCCTGTGAAAATGATGCAAGATGGGCACTGTATTCCCAAGAGTGATTACTGCTGGGCTTTTGCAGTCACTTAAAAGAGCTACAGAGAAATCACGGTAGTGTCACAAAATGAGGAAAGACTGTAAGAGCTAAGACTAAAATTTCCAAAACCAGTGGCAAAGAGCTTCTGTCCTTAAAAATCAGTCCCCATATTTACATGCCAAAATTTATTTTAACCCAAATCTAAAAGTGAACCATAAGATAGTGCTAAGAATTGTCTTTGCTTGCTATAAGTTTCTATGGGAAGAGTAACTTTATTCATTACACAGGCCTTCCTTTGATCTATTTGAAATGTATTACTTTTAATGAGATTGTACTCCTTAGATAATTGATTAGTTGACTGATTGATTGATTTTTTCAGTGTTTCTTTTCCTCATTTACAACTAGATAGCATGACAAAAAGGATATATTTCCAAAATTACTTTTTCAAGTTAATGTTAGCCACAAAATGTACAACCAAATAAGAATTTCTTTTACTTTTTTAACTTTCAGGGGGTCTTGAAATTAGTCTCCAGCCCCGGAGTCAACTCACAGAGAAGGATAACCTGTCCTTGCAATGCACAGCAGATAAATTCACCTTTGAGAAGTTGTCATGGTACAAACTCAGCACTCACGTTTCACAGACTCCCTTTGGAGGGCTGCCCATGCCTGTTTGCAAAAACCTCAATGCTCTCCAGAGGTTGAATGAGACAGTTTCAAATACCAATGGTGAAAATGTCACCTTAGAGCTCATCCTTCGTAACATCTCCCTCCAAGATGGAGGGGACTACGTTTGCATTGCTCAGGACAAAAAGGCTAAAACACAGCACTGCCTGGTGAAGCACCTCACTGTTCAAGGTAGGGATCTCTTACTGTGAACCAAAATGAGTGGCTGTGTATGAAAATAACTGCAGTAGTGTTAGTTTTTGGTATCTTCAGGCTTTGCATGTGTTTGCTTTATGGTGCACTCAGT
The DNA here is from genome assembly GCF_001715985.3 of Manacus vitellinus. NCBI lineage: Eukaryota > Metazoa > Chordata > Aves > Passeriformes > Pipridae > Manacus > Manacus vitellinus. Next base: position 22,115,114 of record NW_021938789.1, on the reverse strand, counting down.
TTGTTAAATAGATTTAGACTGTCATTGTAACATGGACCTCTGGGGCTTGTCCAGGCAGCAGGGACTATTTCATGAGTACCAGTGAGGAAACACTGACTGAACCACTGTGCTGTGCACAGTGAGTTTGGTTTCTGCGCAAACAATGGCATGTGTTTAGCTCAATAACTTCTCAGCTTTACTTTTCAAAATACATTTTAGTCTGTAGCTCTACATGCATGTGTGCATTCATATCATTAATGCTACTGCTTTGTGTCACTGACTCTTGAGTCTGAAACAGTGTCTATAGTTTAAAACTGCCATGAAGTGATACTGGTATTCAGGCGCAAGCAATGCGAGATGATAATCAATCAGCTTTCACACAAATAGTGATGACTTTGCTTTGGGACCTAAATGTCTTGGTTGATTATGCGTGTTCATGGCCTGTCCTGAATGGACATTTAATGGATCAACAGTATCAGACCTCTTGTAATGGCCCTGGAAATAGAAATGTGAAGGAAGCAATTTCTCAACTATTCCTTCTTCCTTCAGCAATCTAAGCAGTTGCAAACCCATTAGAGCAAATTTCAACAAATTTCAAACACTGTTGAAATTTTCTTGGCTATTATGTTTTTTTCATGTCATGTGGAAGTTTAACTATGATCTGGATATTTTCCTTAATGGTCTGTAATTTTACTGTATTTGTAAACCAACAGAACCCATGGCACCCACGCTCGTAGGAAATCTGGAAAATCAAACAACAAACATTGGTGAAACTATAGAAGTGTCATGCACAGCGAATGGCATTCCTCCTCCAATTATCATGTGGTTTAAAAATAATGAGACCCTTGTGGAAGATTCAGGTGAGGATTGCTCCTTTGCTATTATCATTTAAAGGCTTTCTTTCATGGGACTCACTGCTGATTTTCACCATGGAAAGTTTAATTTTGAATTTTTAACAAAAACTGCCATAAAAATGGCATAAAAAGAACTAAGAATCATGATTTTTTTTTTCCCAGGTATTGTTTTGAAAGATGGAAACAAAACACTAACCATACGTCGAGTGAGGAAAGAAGATGGAGGGCTATATACGTGCCTTGCATGCAACATCCTTGGATGCAGTAAAGCAGTGACTTTTTTCTCAGTGGAAGGTTAGTGTTAGCTTCTTTCTAGACTGTGCATGAAATCTTTAGAATCAGTAAAAGGAAAATCTACTGGCTATCCTGATGGGAGATCTGAAAATACACAATTAAATTTGTGAAGAGTCCTGACCATTCCTATCGAGCTCAAATTGGGTGCTGTCGTAGCTGTCATAAACCCAGCTGTTGAGGTTGGTGCTTTTTTTCTACACCATATTATTTAGTGCTTTTCAACAAAAGCTGAATCCATCCGACTTGTGGTTGCAAAGAAAACTCTGTCAATCTGTATTACATGCAAACCTGTACAACAGAGTTTACTTAAACCTGCAGATATACTGGGACATCTCTGTTGTCTTGGTAACATAATTGTCATACTGTTTTTTAACACAGTATGTTGTACTTTTCCAAACTATATAATTGCTCTCACAGCATCTAAGAAAAACTGTGAAGACTTTGTGCAGTCTATTGTGGTTGTTATCCCATTTCAGTGATAGAAACAGGTAGTGCTTTTGATTTAGGGGGTTCCAGCCTTAGTCCACCAGGCTCCGAAAGCAGCATTTGTGAGACCCGTGTCTTACCTGGTCCAGTCCTATTGTGGCACAACACAGTGCAATTTACAATGATATGCAATAATTCTTAGCAAGAGGTTAGTCTGCAGTCTGAGTAGCTGGAACCACAGTGGGCTTTCCACTAAGAGGTGCAATGAGAAGCCTCAAATGAAAAACTCCTTGCCCTTGATATTAGTACATTTGCATAACTTAGTCACTGAACCCTTCACAAACCTCTGTCTTATAAGTCAGGGTGATTGATCTATTCTGTTAAGGTAATTAAAGCAGTATCCTGTTATTCTTGTAGGTGCCTTTAGGATACTAAGATGTTAGAAAAATGTTTAGATGGGGTGGAAAATATCTACAGCTGACGTGGTAAATATGGCTGAGGTGCATCTGTAAAAGTCAGAAATCTGTGTAGGACATACCGTTTCACTCCAAGAAATTTATAGTGCTGCTCATGGAGGTTGTGCAATGAAGTGTGCTACTGTGTAGAAAAATCTGTATGGTGCAAAGGATGAAGTACAGGAGCATGATATGGCAAACAAGAGCTGACGAAGAGAGCTGCCTCTTTGCACTAATAGATGTTCAAGTGGTGTCTGCTGGCAACTATTTTACTGGAAAAGAGACATTGTAAATAAGACCTTATTATCATGTGTTCTTGTAGAACCACATTTTTTCATGCCCCAGCTGAATCATGTCAAGAGACAAGGGAGAGATTGTTCTCTGGGTCATTCTCACAGCACTTTATTTACTATATGATGGGGGTGCTTTTTGGTTTCTGGAGAAAGAGTAATTAATTTTGGGTATTTTAAAACAATTATTTCTTTTCAAAATGTGAGATTTTACTTTTTTATAATTGCCAAGGGTCCAGACACTGTCCTTGAAACAAAGTTGATGCTGAGAAATTGGGCGATGTGCAAAACAGCATGAAACTGTAATATTCCAACATAACCCGCCAAGCTTTTTATTTTGTTTTGCTTTCGTTTCCTTGCTCCATGTTGCACTTTTAAAACGAACCTTCTGAACAAGGACCTCCATTCTTTACTTTAATGAATGAACAAAACAAATATGCTTCCAACTATCACTCAAATATTCATTTATTTCTTCCCAGGCGCTGAAGAGAAAACAAATCTGGAGCTCATTATCCTCGTTGGCACTGCAGTGATTGCCATGTTCTTCTGGTTGCTTCTTGTAATCATCCTCCGAACCGTTAAGCGGGTAATGAAAAAATTCTCATACTGTCCTATCAGCACTGGTCTTGCATGACAAATGAGAGCTGACTTGAGGCCTTTTGTGTTGCTTCTTTCCATTGTTCTAAAATCAACAGACACATTTTTTCACTCCATGCCATAACATTCTTGCCTGGAACCCAGGGCACAGAAATTTGTTTTTAATTGAACAGGCCCTTGCAAGAGAAAAAATGTTTCATTTGATTTTGTTTATTAAAAAAAAAAAAAAGAAAAAAGAAAAAGAAAAGAAAAGTGCAAGTAATTAACAGTGATCACACTCATGATGACATGGCATAGGGAAATGGTAGCCTGGCATTTCTGGGAACTAATGAAACACTACAAAGTGATTAAATGGCACTTTGCCTGTACATTGCCAGCAAAAAAATCTGTGCAACTGCAACTAATACCATTTTCCAGGCCAACGGAGGGGACATGAAGACTGGCTACTTGTCAATCATCATGGATCCTGATGAAGTCCCTATAGACGAGCACTGCGAACGGCTCCCATATGATGCCAGCAAGTGGGAGTTTCCCAGAGACCGGCTGAAGCTAGGTGTGTCTTCACTGCATGAACCATTTAGTGATACTGCAGCCAGCCCTACGCTGGGGGCTGTTTCAGGTGCTGGCTTGCCATGGGGCTGCCCTGCTGCAGGATCCCCGGGTGAACTCTGTGTACACATAGAATATGATGCATCCTTTCTACATTATAAGATCTCTGTTAATTTCTGATACATGAACTCAGTTTGGAGTTGCTTTTTATTCTACATCTTTTGCCCGCTGTGCCAAGCAAATGTGTTTGTGTTCTCACTTCAAGGTAAACCTCTTGGGCGTGGAGCTTTTGGCCAGGTCATAGAAGCAGATGCATTTGGGATTGACAAAACTGCTACCTGCAAAACAGTGGCCGTCAAAATGCTTAAAGGTAAAAATAATGACTAAAACTTTACCTTGAATACACAATATAGGGATAATTGTCAACACTATAACCAGTAGATAAAAAAAATCCAAATATTCGCACCAGTGGTTATACAAGTTTAGCTTAACAGTTGTTATCATGAAGCAATGATTAGGGGAAGTACATGCCTTTTCCTCATAAATAACTGGAGCACTGTGACTGTGGTTTCATAGCCATTGCTTTATAGTTCTACTCAGGTTCAGAAGACAAAGTTGCACCTGCAATCAATTTTGTGTCCATTTTTGCCTTATGCGTCTTGGTAGGGAGCTTTCTGCAAGTCTCAAGACAATGGCTTAGGCACGCTCCAAAATGAGCTGTAGTTTGGAATAGCTTTCTCTTCACTTTAAATCATATTATACTGCCTCACATTTGCCATAGAAATGTTGAAATGTGCGGTTTCCACACACATTATTCCTAAAAAAGACATAACTGGGACAGCAAAATGGGTCTGCCAGCACCTGGGGGCTGTATTCCACCCTGTGGTGTACTGGAAGAAGGATGAAAAAGACGGGATTTCTGATGGTGTGGTGTGAGCAGTCAGAAGCGCAGGCAAGAGCTGTTGCAGACTCATTGCAATGGGATGAACAAGCCGTACTGTCAGTAAAAACTGGAAAGCCTTGTCCCTCCAGCTTCTCAGTGCTCAGGCAACCAGCAGAGAGCTGCCTCCTCTGCCCCTCTCTGCCCACTGCTTCAGCTCTTTCCTCTTCCCCTTCTATATCTGGGTGATGAGAACACCAGCCATATCTCCAGGCTTTTGGTGAGGCTGCAGGCATGTTTGGCCCTGGCTCTATCTCCCCCAGCCTGTGGACCCACTGGACCCTTAGCATAGACCCCAGCAACGACTATGGGACAATGTTTCTGTGAGGGTCAAACAGCAGAGTACAAACTGCTCAAAAGATCTGTAGGAAAAAAGGTGTTTGCTACCCTGAATTGTTTGTGTTTCTGTTCTCATGTACTGCCCTCTGCAAGCTTTGGGAAACGTTTAAAAGCAGAGCAAACTCAACCCTGTCAGGCACGTGCCTAGTTTTCATCAGTGTCCTGCAGCATAGCTGGCCCTGGCTACCAGCCAATAAGGCTTCTCACTAGATGGGCCAGATAAAGAAGAGAAGAGAATGGGGAGGAGGGCAGAACCTTCCTGTCTGTGCTGCTCCTGATCTGTGTTGTTTTACCTCTGCAGAAGGGGCAACCCATAGTGAGCACAGAGCACTTATGTCAGAGCTGAAGATACTCATTCATATTGGCCATCATCTCAACGTTGTCAATTTACTTGGAGCCTGCACAAAGCCAGGAGGTGAGTGACTTCTCAGTGGGTGAGAAGGTGTTAAAGAAAACCCTATTTCTGCCATTTCTCCTACATATAAAATTGAGTTTCAAAATCAAGGGTGGAAGAAGTAGTCCTTTTAAAAAAAATCTGATAAGGGTGAGCAAGTCTAGAGGTGGAATAAGGGCTCAGAAGCCCTGAGTTCAACATGCAGTTCCTTAGTTTTTCTATCACTTTGCTTTTCTGTGCTTCAGATCCATCTTTACATTGGACACCCCACATGTAACAGACTTTGGAGCTGAGTCTAATAACACATTTAACAAGTTGCTCTTACTCTTGTCACCAGGTACACTGTTACTGCAAGTTGTGACTTCCCCTCTCTGGATGGACTGTTGGTGTCTCTGTGTGTGTGTGTAGGAGGGGAGGTTGCATTTTGGAGTCCAGCTCTGTGTGGATGAACCTATTTAACTTTATAATCCAGGACAGATGTTTTGTTTAGCAAATCCAGCACTACAGACTAATTTGGAATAGATTCAGTGTACAGTAACTAAGTAATAATTTTTCAGGGAAGCTGACTCGTTGGCTTATTGTGGGATCAGAATTTAATTTGTAAAGTTCCATGACAGAAGTCAGTTGTTGAGGGAAACATAGTCCATAAAGATTTTTTCCTTGTTTATTCCATAATAAAATAGAGATGTCCAGCATGTGGAACCTAGGATGGAATTTTATCATTGTAGCATATGTCTATATGAGGTAAATCTGAGCATGAAATACCACATTTATACTGTACAGTAAGGCATATATGTCTGAAACCAAGATTCCTGTTTTAAATTTTTAGTTCTTTCACATACGAAATTAAGCCTATGATTTTCAAAAGTGTCTGCTTTGTTTTCCTTCCTTATAGAGCAGAAAAATGAATAATTTCCCTGCTTCAATTAGATTTTTTTATTGTTGCTGGTATTTTTAAAAATCTCTAGGTAGCAGAATGCTTTTTGAAACGTATGTACTTCTAGTCACAAATTATGCTGTGAAATAAGGTGGGATGTAAATGGTGTTTCTAAGGAATTGCTTTGTTGTACAGGCCCACTCATGGTGATTGTGGAATATTGCAAGTTTGGAAATCTGTCGGCTTACCTACGGAGCAAGAGGAGTGAATTTGTCCCATACAAGGTAAGGAGTCAAGGTTAAAAAAACCAGTAAAGTGTTTGATTTGGTGGGGTTTTTCCATGCACAATGTTTCTTTTTCTAGTGCAGACTAAAGTGGCAGTCCTTGGGGATGCTGAATGTCTTAGTACTTCTCATGGGAATGAGAGATGGCAAAGACATCACAGGTCATCCAGTCTTTCCCCTGGCCCCTGCAATGCAGCGGTTTTGTTATTGTTAGCTTAAAATGTGCAAAGGAACTGGGCTTCCACTATTTCCCTTGGCAGATTATTTTACACTTGGCCATATCTTTCAGGAAGTTTTTTCTGATTATCAGCCTGAATTTTTTCCTTTCTTAGTTAAGCTCCAGACCACCTTAAATAATTGCACTCTGTTTAGTGTATATATCCATCAGATATCCATAGGTATCTGCTATCACGTGATTATCCTTTCCACTGTCTCCTTATCTCATTGTTGAACCAGGCTATATGTTTCTTTGGTATTATTAATAGTTTGGTATAATTGATGTATCTCATGAGTTTACATTCAGCTTTTTACCTCCCAAGTCCTTTGCAAAAGGGAGCTCCATCACTGCACCCCCTCTTTGCACCTTGGTTTGAAAGAAGGGGAAGGATGGAGACTGGCATTTTCAAACTCATTTCTGGGCACCTCTAAGAGGGGTCTGATTTCCAGAGAGGGTTGAGAGGATCCGTCCTCCCCAAGGGTGAGATTGCTGGATGAAGAACATGACTGCATGAACCCAATGCTGAGCATCACACTCAGGACCCTCCCCTTTTCCACATACAACCAAGAGGGAGGTCCCTGGGCTGTGCTCTGACACACTGGTAGACCTGAGTCTCCCTGCAGCTGCTGTGTTTAAATCAGAGCTTCTTCCTTCTGCTTGTTGGTTCCCCAGAGGGTTATTTTTCTTGATCCTTGGAGACAGTGTTTACTATTTTATGTTGGCAAAAGCAACTTTCTGCATCTTCTTGTGAGGTAAAAAGATAAACGAATATCTGAGAGGCCTTGAAGGAAGAGACGGGGTTTCACAAGGGTGCTGACCCTTGCTTACACAAGCAGTGGGAATGGGAATTGGCAATGTTAAAAACCAGCCCTGCCAGGGAAAAAAAAGTACCAAAACAAAGCAGGAGAAAATGGATATGTGGTGGAGGAAGCCTGTGGAGTTGGATTTCTCCCTGGAGGCATTCAGTGGCTTAGGGGAAGAAGGAAATAACTCAGATTGCGATGGCTGCTAGGGTTTTGGCCAAGGTACAGGTTTAGTAGAAGGGCCTTTGCAGCAGTGGGAAGTAGAGCTGTAGCAGTACGGAGAGGCTGGATCATATGAGAGGGGCTCTGGAGCATTCATCCATGAGTGCTTCACAAGGCTGAGAAGGCCAGGTCCTCAGTGTGCATTTATTCCCTGGCATGTGGAGATGTTGCTGGAGTTTGTCTGGGAGAATGGAAAAGGAGGAGGTGAAAGTTGAGCTGCGGGGTGGCAGAAGGTGCTCCAGCTGGTGAACCGGTGTGGCCACGGGTTGGGTTTTGCTGGTACTGTCACTGCACCAGCTGGGTGCCCCAACCAGAGCTGGCTTGGAGCAGAGCAGCTGATCACACCAGCACTGGGTTTCCCTCCCTACCTTCAGTGGCAACCTCGGCACAGACCAAGCTTCTGGCACACTTTCAGCTTTTGATTTTTCTCACCCTCCCCTCATATTTCTAGACCAAATGTGCCAGGTTTCGGCAGGGGAAAGAGAACTACGTTGGTGATGTCTCTGCAGACCTGAAGCGACGGTTGGACAGCATCACGAGCAGCCAGAGCTCAGCAAGCTCTGGCTTTGTGGAGGAGCGGTCCCTGAGTGACGTGGAAGAGGAGGATGGTAGGATATGTCTTCTCCTGGTGTTGGAACAGGTGGCATTGGTGGGGCTGATGAGGGACATTTGGGACTGTGTGATTTCTGAAGCTCCCTCAAAGCTGTGTGTATGATATTATTTGGATGACCAAAGTTCCTGAACTTTCAGTTCAGCATCCCAAACCTCTCAGCCCAATCCCGGATAATGTTCCATCTGAAAAGGGTGCATTGTTAATGCACTGCCTTTTGGAGATATGTCTATTTAATGTCCCAGTGTCTTCAGGGAAAATTGCAGAGCACAAACTCTGAAGGCAGTGCAAAAAGGGACACACCAGAATGCTAGCTGAATTTCCTCAGTGTTTACGCAGAAGTTAAATACTGTGAAATGCTATCTGCTTCACTGCTTATTAGCAGAGAGGTTGCTTTGCCTTCCCTGGGCACAGGTGGTCTGTCTGGAACAGGAAACCAGAATTATTCACTCATTCAAAGTCTCCCTGGGATATACATACCCTCTGCAGTGGTTTCACTGATGCATTTGCCATGTCCTTCTTTAGCAGAGGCAGCACAAAGTGCTCAGTGCTGCCATCTCAGAGACAGCACTAATTTCATCTAGAGGAGGGATCAGACTAGTCAGGAGAAAGAAAGGCTGTAGCTCTACTGACTGTACCTCAACTACTACTAAATATCATTTAATGCAAATTAAAACATCAGTATGTGAATGGGGAGGATGATCTTGTAGTTTCAATGTGATCTAATAGGTAATGTCAGGCACGCACTTTATGCATTTCCACACCATTTTAGTCCTTTTTAGTACTCTCTGGTGTAAACATTGACCCTCTAAGATGGGATATTGTGAGAAGTATGTAGACCTGAAGCAGCCCTTAGGAGTGTAGCCACCCGTGTTCTGGTTCTTGGTAGATTTCTACTTAAAATCAAGAGCTGAGCAAAGTCACAGAGTTGTTTATTTCAGCAGGAACTAAATGCCTAGATATATTTAGATATTTGAGTACATTATTCCTCCAGGTCACTAGAGGATGACGTTAGGGTTCCTCTACCCTAAATTAGCTGGGGCTTTTGCCAAATTCAAGTCTTTCTCCCCGTGGCATTTTCTTTCCCTTTAACAACTAAGAAAACCCTCTCATTCATTTCCAAATTCATCTGTTGAAACCACAGCAAGCTTTACTGTCCTAGGAACTTGTGAGCTGAGTTTTGGTTGTTTCTCTTTTGGGATTATTTTGCAAATCTTTCCACTGGTGGGAACTCTGAAAATGAGCAAGGAGGCCTAGGGTATAACCCATCATCTCAAAATTCATTTTACACAAGACTAGTTTGGTGAAAAATGGGTTTCGTGTTAACTATACAGCCAAAAAAAGGGCTCGGTTTGCTCTTCTGGTTCGATGTGGTGTAAGGTTAAGATGAACTTTTACCTAACAAGCAGTTATAGGTGAAATCAGTGACAAAGGGCATGTTTGACTGTCATCTGATTCTTTGCAGCTGGTCCTGAAGACCTTTGCAAGAACCCCTTGACCATGGAGGACCTCATCTGTTATAGCTTCCAAGTGGCGAGGGGAATGGAGTTCTTGGCTTCACGCAAAGTAAGGAACTTCTCAGGAAGGGTGGCGTGTTATTTGTTTGACTGTAGGAAGTAGTGCTGTGGGTCTATGGAAGGAAACAGCGTGTTCATCTTTGGACTAGCAGTCATCCGCAACATTTTCTTTTTGCTGTAAGACATGCTCAAAGCATTAATACTACAGAGTGAAACAGCCCATGCGTTTATTGACACAAATGTTAGTGAACTATACAAGGCCACCAGTTCACAGAAGAACGGTTAAGTAGTTGGAGGAGGGGAGCTGACTTATATGGATTTTATTAAAAGAATTAGGGACAAATCCCTGGTAACTGAAGCTAAACAAGAGTAAAGAAGTTTGCTCTGAGGAGGTTGCCTGTACCTTGTGCAGTGGGATTGGAAGGGCAATGTGAGGAGAGACGATGCTCACCTATGAAACTTCATGGATGACTCCTTGGAGAGTCTCTTGCCAAAGACAGCCTGGCAGTCAACAACACCTCACCTGAATTTTGGCCTTCTAGAAGTACTTTTCTGTGATTTGAGCTTTTCTGTGTATGTAGAGCCCACATTTCAAAGGATGTCAGTTCCAGCAAGAGTGAGGAGTTGCCTGCAGTTGTATAGAACAAAAAGTACTTAAAAAATCACAGAATATGCTGAGTTGGAAGGGACCCACAAGGATCATTAAGTTCAGCTCCTGGCCCAGCACAGGCTTACCCCGAGAGTCACACCATGTGCCTGAGAGTCTCATCCAAACACTTCTTGAACTCTGTCAGGCTTGGTGCTGTGACCACTTCCCTGGGGAGCCTGTTCCAGCACCCAACCACCCTCTGGGTGAAGAACCTTTTTCTAATATCTAACCTAAATGGGAAAAGAAAATCAAAGTGGGGAATACAACACTACTCTAGAGTTCAGGCTAGGTATTCAAGAGTAGACTTCAGAGTCTTTTTCTAAAAACATGCTTTTGTCTATCTTTCATACATCCTGACCAGTGTGCATATGTAAAAATGCCTCTTTCCAGAACCTGCAGTTTTAGTCCATATTAGAAGCAAATCTACAGCCACTTTCAGAGCCTGATTCTTTTACTTCAAGCTATTGAGGTTTGACTTTTGAAGTCTTTGGGTTGTTGACTAAGCTGTTGTTATGCATAGGTAGAGATGTGGACTTCTTTCTCTTGTAGTCAAGATTAGTTTGTGTTGGAATCAAGTCTGCATTTTAGTGTGGTGTTTTTCAGAAAAATAGTGGAGTACACAGATTTGAGTGAACCTAAGTAAATCTAAAGGTAATCAGATCTGAACCTGTTTTGTGTCAGCTGCTTAGGATAATTAATTAGACAACTTCAAAGGCCTTCTCTGCACAGTGGATAAA